>NC_084548.2:30072500-30255000 GCF_033978685.3 Nerophis lumbriciformis | reverse complement strand
TTCAGTTGGCCAACATTTCTAAAAATCCCTTTTTTGTATTAGCCTTAAGTAATATTCTAATTTTGTGACACACGGAATTTTGGATTTTCATTTGTTGCCACTTCAAATCATCAAAATTAAATGAAATAAACATTTGAATGCATCAGTCTGTGTGCAATGAATAAATATAATGTACAAGTTACACCTTTTGAATGCAATTACTGAAATAAATCAAGTTTTTCAAAATATTCTAATTTACTGGCTTTTACCTGTGTGTATATATATATATATATATATATATATGTGTGTGTGGGAAAAAAATAAATATCACAAGACTATTTCATCTCTACAGGCCTGTTTCATGAGGGGGTTCCCTCAATCATCAGGAGATTATCCTGATTATCCTGATTATCCTATATATATATATATATATATATATATATATATATATATATATATATATATATATATATATATTTATACATATATATATATATACATATATATGTATGTGTGGGAAAAAAATCACAAGACTATTTCATCTCTACAGGCCTGTTTCATGAGGGGGGGTTCCCTCAATCATCAGGAGATTTTAATGGGAGCATTCACATACCATGGATTATATAGGGCACAGAGTGGGTGGGTACAGGCTGGTGTAGGGGCGTGGTGATTGGCTCATGTGTTACCTAGGAGGTGTTTCCGTCTGTGGCGGCATGCTGTTACAATTTCGCTGCGCTTGTTGAGGGATGACAGGTCTGGACGGTAAATAATAAACAGTTTTTCTTTCAAGCATAGGTTGCATCTTTTATTACCACTATTGTAAGGTGTGCTTGATGCAAGAATTTGCCATGTTATTGAATATTCAACATTATTGTCTTTGAGGTCCCAAATGTGTTTGCTGAGTTCTGTGGTATTCCGCAGGTTTTGGTTCCTGAAAGAAGCCTTGTGATTGTTCCATCTGGTTTTGAACTCTCCTTCAGTTAATCCTACATATGTGTCGGATGTGTTAATGTCCTTGCGTGTTACCTTAGATTGGTAGACAACTGATGTTTGTAAGCACCCCCCGTTGAGAGGGCAATCAGGACGGAAACACCTCCTAGGTAACACATGAGCCAATCACCACGCCCCTACACCAGCCTGTACCCACCCACTCTGTGCCCTATATAATCCATGGTATGTGAATGCTCCCATTAAAATCTCCTGATGATTGAGGGAACCCCCCCTCATGAAACAGGCCTGTAGAGATGAAATAGTCTTGTGATTTTTTCCCCACACATACATATATTGCGCTCTACTACGGTATCGAGCACTATTTTTTGGATAACCTTATTAAGACATATACTCCGCTCCAAATTGACATTTGTTGAGCACTGTACGACGATCAGAAATGGAAAAATTCAACATCGACTACTCCACGAAGAACATTCCCATACCCGCGCAGAATGACTACAAGCTAAGGCTCATAGAAAAGACGGAACACTTCCTAAGAAGGATGCAGTGGAAAGCACATTTTTTCCTCCACCCTGAAACAAAAGGAACGCAAAAAAAAACTTATGGATTCAAATCTACCAAGAACCCACCCACAGTTGAGGAACTAAAGGATTTTGAGAACGACATGCTCAAAATGATACAATCAGTCAAATTCAAGCCAATCCGCAACCCACTCCTCACCAAGCTGAAAAATGACAAGGAGCGCATCAAGAAAGTAAACAACCTCATCATAGCTGCCGATAAAACCACAAACTTCTACAGAATGGACATACCAGAACATCACACCTTACTGGACAGAAGCATCACCAAATCATACAAAAAAGCACAACCCAGCACCTTACAGAACATCCACCTGGAAAATAAAAGGATCGCGGCTGAACTGGACATTGAGGACAGGGTGGACGCCACAGCCAACAAGGAAGCCTTCATCACATTGAAGGACCACAAACCCAACTTCGCAAATAACCCAACATGCCGACTAATAAACCCAACTAAATCTGAAATAGGAAAAATCAGCAAAATAATCCTGGACAGAGTCAACACAAAAATCAAGGACAAAACACCACTCAACCAATGGAGAAATACAGCAGCAGTAATCAAATGGTTCAACAACATCCAAGACAAACAACAGCACAACTTTATCTCCTTTGATATCGAAGAATTTTACCCTTCCATCACGCAAGACCTACTGACTCAAGCACTAGACTTCGCCTCAGACTACGACTCAATCACAGGCAACGAAAGAAACATCATCATCCACGCAAAAAACTCCATTCTCATCCACAACAGTACACCATGGCAAAAAAAGAACAATGCAACATTTGACGTCACTATGGGAAGTTTTGACGGAGCAGAAACGTGTGAACTCGTTGGGAGTTTCCTCCTCTCCCAGCTCGCCAGCCTCAATCTGAACCTTGGTATTTACCGTGATGACGGACTGGCAGTGTGTCGCGCCTCGCCAAGGAGCAGCGAGAATACCAAGAAGCGCATATGCCAAATTTTCAAAGAGAACGGCCTACGGATCACGATTGAAGCCAACAAGCAAACCGTCAACTTCCTTGACGTCACTTTCAACCTGAGAAATAACA
The DNA here is from genome assembly GCF_033978685.3 of Nerophis lumbriciformis. Classification (NCBI taxonomy): domain Eukaryota; kingdom Metazoa; phylum Chordata; class Actinopteri; order Syngnathiformes; family Syngnathidae; genus Nerophis; species Nerophis lumbriciformis. Next base: position 30,252,442 of record NC_084548.2, on the reverse strand, counting down.
GCTACCAACCATTCACGAAACCCAACACAACACTCCAATACGTGCACCATGACAGCAACCACCCACCCACCACCACGAAAAGAATACCTACCGGAATTAATAAAAGGCTATCGATGCTGTCATCTAGCAAAGCTGAATTCGACCAAGCAACCCCCCCGTACCAAAAAGCCCTTGATGAAAGCAGATACAATTTCACCCTCACCTATGAACCCACGCCAGGAAACCAACCGAAAAAGAACAGAAAACGAAACGACATCATCTGGTACAACCCCCCATACAGCAAAAACGTCTCAACTAACATTGGACACACATTCCTCAATCTGATTGACAAACACTTTCCCAAAGACAACACCCTAAGAAAAGTATTCAACAAGAACAACATTAAATTGAGCTACAGCTGTATGAACAATATACGACAAATCATCTCAAACCACAACAAAACAATTGCAAATGAGGCGTCGGCCCCCGGACAGAGCGGCTCCAAAACCAACAAAGGTTGCAACTGTCGAAAGAAACCTGATTGCCCTCTCAACGGGGGGTGCTTACAAACATCAGTTGTCTACCAATCTAAGGTAACACGCAAGGACATTAACACATCCGACACATATGTAGGATTAACTGAAGGAGAGTTCAAAACCAGATGGAACAATCACAAGGCTTCTTTCAGGAACCAAAACCTGCGGAATACCACAGAACTCAGCAAACACATTTGGGACCTCAAGAGACAATAATGTTGAATATTCAATAACATGGCAAATTCTTGCATCCAGCACACCTTACAGTAGTGGTAATAAAAGATGCAACCTATGCTTGAAAGAAAAACTGTTTATTATTTACCGTCCAGACCTGTCATCCCTCAACAAGCGCAGCGAAATTGTAACAGCATGCCGCCACAGACGGAAACACCTCCTAGGTAACACATGAGCCAATCACCACGCCCCTACACCAGCCTGTACCCACCCACTCTGTGCCCTATATAATCCATGGTATGTGAATGCTCCCATTAAAATCTCCTGATGATTGAGGGAACCCCCCCTCATGAAACAGGCCTGTAGAGATGAAATAGTCTTGTGATTTTTTTCCCACACATACATATATTGCGCTCTACTACGGTATCGAGCACTATTTTTTGGATAACCTTATTAAGACATATACATATATATATATATTTATACATATATATATGTATATATATATACAGTATATATATATATATATATATATATATATATATATACACACATATATATATATATATATATATATATATATATATATATATATATATATATATATATATATATATATATATATGTGCTCAATCAATCAATCAATCAATATAATAAAATAAAATAGTGCGACCCCAACTACAACCCAATTCCAGGTTTACAATACGATAGAGTAGACATACAAATATAACACTTATAAAATACAATACTAAAAAATGGAAAATAAAAAATAATAAATAATAACAGTTTCAATAATACGAGTTACAATACTAGTGATTATGACAAGTGTGCTTGGCGGTTTTTAGGGATCCTTAGCAAATATGTCAATTTTTAACTATTTGCCACCAGTTTACTTTGGGGGGCAGGAGAGTTCAGCTCAACCGTCACTGCTTGTCGTAGGACTTTTATTTTGAAAGCGACACCGGGAAGTGTGACATGAGTTTTCCTGCCTCTTCTTGACAGCGGTGCTCGGAGCCCGAGAGGGTCAGGGGGAGGAGATGCAAGGGAGTGGAGCAAGAAGACTAGAGGAGGAGAAGCACCGAGTGACCAATTCAGCGGCACCATCCTCGGACAGCTAGCCCGCCAATGGTCGTCCACCCAGGACGCTCACACCGACGACTTCGCCGAAACGACTCGTCCGCTGCGGTCGTGTCGGCCGGCGGAATGAGGAGATGATCACGGTGAGTCTGCCGCGCGTCTATCTCCTCAAAGGGCGGACAGGCCGACATATTTGATAAATGTTGTCCTGTCACGCGTCCCACATGATGTTGTTCTCCGTCAAAGTGGACTGAATGACAGGGCTGGCGTCTCTTGCTGGAGGCCGCCATTCTACTGCTGCTGCTGCTGCTGCTGTTTGGTGGCAGAGGAGACACGACCAGTGCATGTCTTCCACTGGAGGCTATAACAACAACAACAACACACACAGACACAGGCTATATGTATATACTACAAATACATACATACACATGCTATACGTATACATACATATGTGTGGGTATGTGCTCATATTTTGGGGCTGCGCCACAGTGTTCATTGATGACACTTACCAGGGATAAAATAGTGTATGTTTTAATAACACATATGTCCTTCCTGGTGGAGCTTTAATCATGACCGAATTGCATCACCTGAATGATGCTGAGGAATGCATAGCCATGTCAATAAATGGCTGCCAGGATGCTAATCAATTGGAATATAGGAGAAGGTGAACTGTTGTGTGCATTGGACTATGATAGTCACATAGGCCAGGCTGTTAGTGTTACGTAACAAGGAGCCTACGCTGTTTGATTGCGGTCCCACACACACACACACACACACACACACACACACACACACACACACACACGCACACATACACACACACACGCATGCACGCACGCACGCACGCACGCACGCATGGCCTGCGCGGTGTCCTCTCCTCCTTTCACATCATCCGCCTTTCAGTACAACATAAGTGCAACCTGCGTTTATCCTGCAGCATGCCTGATTCTTTTTGCATCCTGGATGACATCTGAAGTGGCTTGATGAATGACTTTGTTTTTGCCGGGGCTTTTAGCGCCAATGTAGTGGCTGTCCGGTTAAAATGGCCACTGTAGGAATAGTCACACACACACACACGCGCGCCCGGCCTCCTCCACCACGGCACACACCGAGTCCTCCCAGAGTTGGTCCACGCCGGTCCGACCTTGTGCAAGGGAGGGGAGAGGAGGGACAAGGCTGGGAAGGTGGTAGGAAGGAGATGTGTTTGTGTGTGTGTGTGTGTGTGTGTGTGTAAGTGGGGTGGGGGGGTGTCTCCTTGAATCTGGTCGATCTGCTTACAATAGGAGGAGGAGGAGCAAGAGGGGGTCTTGGACGTGCCAGAGAAGGTGCAGGCAGGCAAGATAGAGAAGGAAAATGCTATTTTTGCTTCATCAACACAGTTAGCCTCCCCGGTGAGGCGGCGGGAGGTCTGCAAGCCTGGTAGCCTCATCTGGAATCAGGTGCTGAGACAGGTTTTTTTTTTATATGCCGACACACTTTAGGAAGAGGTCTTGAAGATGGCGGGCACAGATGGACTAGATAATGATTCTCAGTCGGTGTGAACGTGAGCTTGCAACAGTGGTTGTCCCGCTCAGTCATTGATGGAGAGTTAAGTTGTGCAGCATTGGCAAATGAACTAAAATCCTTGGGCTGCCAATTCATCGTCCGGAGCATCTATTAGGGAGGTTCGCACAAAGTACTATCGTACAGCCACACTAGCTGGCATCCTTTACAAGTGTACAATCGGGGGTGTTCCGATACATCACTGTTTCCCACACATTCATTTATTTGTGGCGGCCCGCCACGAAAGAATTACGTCCGCCACAAATAGATTTTTCGGCTTTTGACTCGCTCGACCGCTCATAAAAGCAATGGGACTCTGTCTGTGAATGTAGCTTGTAGTTACAATTCCGGTGCAGTAGGTGGCGGTAGCCTACTATGCATTGTAACTCCGCCAATAGCACTTAATTCACCTGGTGGGCCAGAAGAAGAAGAAGAAAACAACGACGACGAAGTAAAAGAAGAATGGACCGCCGGATCAGAATACAAGGGTAAGACGTCTTGGCAAACAAGTTCAAAAGTGGTCCGAACTTGTGCAGTGTGCAGCACCGACTCGGATTTTCTTAATTTTTATTTTCGGGATTTGAATGCATTTATTTTGAAAGGACAGCTGGAGAGAGACGGGGGAGGGGGTATTGACGCGGAGCAAAGCGACTGTCAGGTGGGATCGAACTGGGTCGCCGCAGCGGGTGCTCTACCAGGTGAGATAGGTTATAGCTGCATCGCTCGCGGCTCGTCATATATTTAACGTTAATTCGCGATTTCACCGAGCGTTTCACTGACGGTGAGCAGCCTGACGCTGCTTTATTAACACCGCCGCTGTTTGACTCGGGGGCCGGGGCAGACGCACGCAGTAACAGTCACCTGTTACCAGACCGACGAGCTAACGTGTCTAGGTTATAACCCTGTTGTCAATAAACACACGTGGAGACGGTGCTTCAGATACTGCATTAATACTGAAGCTAAATTGTCCACTGTCCACTGCAGCATGTGAATGCAATGAAAAGAATAAAATCTGAGACAACCAGCTGTTAAAATGTTGTCCAGGTTAATGTTTTGGCCATTAAAGGCCCTTCATTTCAAGATTTCAACTGTGATCGGGCTTTAAACAGGTGGCTGACCTGTTCAGATGGGTGTAACTGCTACTGGTCATCCATCCATCCATCCATTTTCTACCGCTTATTCCCTTTGGGGTCGCGGGGGGCGCTGGAGCCTATCTCAGCTAATGTGAAATAGCATTTAATTGTACATGTATGCAATGCCATTTAAATGTAATTATAGATAATAATAATAATAATAATAATAATAAATACTGTGTAGTGTTGTAAATAGTCAACAGGAAGGATTTTAGTAAGATATAAGCCATGAGCACTACACAGCCAGAAAAAAACCTAGGCAGGACAAGTAAAAATATTGGGGCAAGTAGATTTGAGAAGTCGGGCAAGTAGAAAAAAACCTTAACGTTGAACCCTGCATGTGTTGAGCTGCTGCCGCTTAAGGTTAGACGGCACTGTACATAGAGCGGTTCTGCTCGTTAGTAATAAATTCTAATGTTGGATGTTCACTCCTTCACACAGATGAGTATAGAAAAATATTTTCAACGGCCGAAAAGGGCTCGACTTGGAGAGGAGGTAGGCCTACAGTCCGGACCACAGGTGCGACCTGTTCAGCAGCAGCAGCAGGAGGAGGAGGAGGAGGAGGAGGAGGAGGAGGAGGAGGAGGAGGAGGAGGAGGAGGAGGTTGACTGACTGTGGCAGGACACCTCTGCCTCTGTTTCACTTTATGTTGCTGGTAAATAATATGGTTGTAGTAGTAGGCTAAAGTTAAATTATTTAGTATGCACTAATTAAAGGGGCAGAGCTTTAAGAGACATTTTAGCTTTTATATTTTATAAGATATATTTATTGTTCAAATCTGTATATAAATATGTACATAAAGTGTTGTAGTTATATTCCAACTCCGCGTTCTTCTTGGTCATTGCCGCTGCCGCCGCCACCCCCCACCCCCCGACCACACCACCACAAATAGATGCCTGTCCTGTGGGAAACACTGTACATACATTCTTGGATGCGTCACAATTCAAAAATGTTTTAACGATTGCGGAATCCAAGGCCGGGGGGCCAGGGTTAACCCCAGACTGCCAATATACTTGTGGTGGTGGGGGCATGGCTATGGGCGTGGCCTATACAACATTATTATAACATTTGGCATAATCGGCAAAGATGCATATATTTTCTTTCAAAAGGCTAAAAAAAGTGATAAATGTATTCAAAAACAAATCTGTGGTATTAGTTATTAGTATGTTGACATTTTTCTTGTATCGTTTTGCTCTATTTTTCAATCTTTGCTGCTTATTGTAAAATGTAACACAGGTTACACTATACCAGGAGTCGGCAACCCAAAATGTTGAAAGAGCCATATTGGACCACAAATAAAAAAAAGTAATCTGTCTGGAGCTGCAGAAAATTAAAAGACTTATGTAATTTTTTTTTTAAATAAATGTCGAATGATAATGTCAATGAGGGATTTTTAATCACTGCTATGTTGAAATTGTTACTAATATTGATACTGTTGTTGATAATATTAATTTGTGTTTCACTACTTTTGGTTTGTTCTGTGTTGTGTTTGTGTCTCCTCTCAATTGCTCTGTTTATTGCTGTTCTAAGTGTTGCTGGTTTGGTTTTGGAATTGGATTGCATTGTTATGGTATTGATTTGTATTATTTTGTTGGATTGGTTAATAAAAATAAATAAATAAATAAAAAATAGATTTTTGAAAAATGAGAATCGATACTGAATCGTATAACGTGAGAATCGCGATTTGAATTCAAATCGATTTTTTCCCACACTCCTAATATGTATGTTATGCCATTGTTTACAAATTTGGTAAATAAATAACCAAAGAATTTATATTTTGTTGTTTTCTTACTGTACCGAAAATTAATCGAACCGTGACCTCTAAACCGAGGTAGTACCAAACCGAAATTTTTGTGTACCGTTACACCCCTACATGTAAATTATTATTATATGTATATGTATATTAGGGGGTGTCAACGTTAACTCAAATGACTATTAATCACAATGACTATTAATCACAATGTTTGTTTTAACCGCCGGAAGGCACACGCATTGCACATGCAGTGATCACATCACATGCCAGTGTGATGATTGTTAGAGCGATGTGCTCTGCGCCTTTAAAACAAACTCTGACAGAACTTTAGCTAAAACTGAGGTGATTAGTCTTGCAGCGACAAACTTTCTTATCATCGGGTGACATTAAGTTTAAAATAGCATCTTAAAGCAAAACATGAACGTGAGGATGGCGTTGCTAGCATGAATGCTACATGGACAGCAAACAGAGCACAACCAACTATACTGGCTGAGTTTATCCGCATTTACCACAGATAAACCAAACAACGCCTTTTCGAAATGGACAGCCACCACACGTAGGACATCTGTGAAGACCAAGTGCTGCAAGATGTCGTTGTTATTGCCAAGTAACGTTGTTCAAACTAGTTTGTACAAAAGGAGCTCAGCGCTGTCACCTGAAAAAGTAAATAAGCTCGTTTGTGTAACTGAGGGTTTGTAATTGGATGAAGTCCAGCAGAAGGGACAGACATTAACAAGGGAATTGAGAGGCACATTCTTTGTTGACAATCGTCATGTCCGGTCCAACTGTGGCAACAAAATGAAAAATGGCTTACATTTGTTTAAACAACTGGTCGAACTAAGGAAGAGTAAATGTAGATGTAAATTGTGCACTATTTAATGTTGTTTATGCATGTCTTTATTACATTATCTATTGATATACTGTACACCTGTAAATAGTTTGCTATATTATTGCAGAGACTTTCAAAATGTGCACTTAATTCTTGCTATACTTACTGTCACCAAGTTTTGAGCAAATCAATAGCTTGCAGTTCAGTAAAACATTTGAACATTTGTTTTTATATATATACTGTTTATATTTATACCTGTATGTATGTATATGTACTGTATATATATATATATATATATATATATATATATATATATATAATCAGTGGCGGGCCGTGCGTTTCCCACCTAGGCCTTCAATGATGTCTGACTTCAATGATTACCTCTCAAAATACCATCATTTATGTCACCACATGACCATTGCTGGAGAAATACTATACAGAAACACATTTACTGGGAATTGAACCACATCAACAGTGTACAAAACGGGTTATTTTCCGGCGCATTTAAAAATCAATAAACCCGCATATCTTATGTGGTCTGTGATGAGGTGGCGACTTGTCCAGGGTGTACACCGCCTTCCGCCCGAATGCAGCTGAGATAGGCTTCAGCACCCCCTGCGACCCCGAACGGGACAAGCGGTAGAAAATGAATGAATGGATGGATGGATCTTATGTGGTGCTGTCAAAATTAAAATTGCCAAAAACATTAAACGTGAAAAAATAAAGAAATACAATATATGAACTCACAATTTGTAGAACCCACTCAACGCCGTATAAACCAGTGGTGCCGCTCGTTGTGTGGCGGTCATTTCTCCATTTCATTGCCAAGACAGCTGAGCTAGTTTCCGGGGTTGGCCGACATGGTCTCATAAGATGTAGTTTATTTTTAAATATCCTTCTTGAAAATGGCCTTGCAAATATATGTGTTGTCTTGTCTAATCATAAAAGATGCAGACGAGGCGTGTTGGCTGACTTCTTAAAGTTTACTCCACAGCGTGCTCATCAATAACATGGCTACATTCAACAACCTAAACAGGGCTACTGCACATGTACTTCACTACTGTGGCATGCTGGGTAATGGAGTTTTTATGTTACCTAGCTCGTAACATCACTATACTGTATATATGCCTTAGGCCAGCTAGAAGGCCTTACTGACAATAACTTGTGATCTGATTGGCTATCGCAACTGTCTGTCAAATGTTTGTGTCCGTTCTCTGACAGTGCACAGACGCCCGCATTGTTGATTCTGAAGGCCTCGGGCAGATTTGGTACAGCATGGCGACATAAGCTAGCTGAATTCTGATTGGATAAAAACTCTATTACCTAAAAACAACAGCGCTGGAAGGAGCATAACATGACATGAAGAGAATATGAATAGATATTTAAGGAAAGTAAATAAAAAAATACTTTTATCTTTAATTATGATCATGATTTTGGTTATGTTAGGCCAGCAGAGAAGGCCTTGCTGGCCCTGACGGCACATCACTAATATATATATATATATACAGTTTTGGGACTAACGCGTTACAAAGTAACGCGTTACTGTAACGCCGTTAGTTTTGGCGGTAACTAGTAATCTAACGCGTTATTTTTTTATAGTCAGTAACTCAGTTACAGTTACTACATGATGCGTTACTGCGTTATTTTACGTTATTTTTTATGTAGTATCGGCTAGAAACTGAGGATCTGAGTGTGTTTTATTCCAGCGAAGCAGAGACGTGCTTCTGATTCTTCCTCTGCGCTCTGTGTGTGTGCGTGTGACTGTGTGTCTGAGTGTGGGAAGGGGAGGGGAGGGGGGGGAAGGGGTGCGCAATACAACCGTTGGCCAACAAAAAAGTAACCACAGAACACTATACGACTATACGGTATAGTGTTCTGTGGTTACTTTTTGGTTGGCCAAGCGGACGTGACGACAGGCTGTCCCCACTCAGATCCGCACAGACCGGGAGGGGGCGTGCCTTAAGTCCGGCTGGAAATCGGCAGAAATTTGGAGAATGGTTGTCCCAGGGAGAGGCAGTGAAATTCGGGAGGGTTGGCAAGTATGAGATATTCTCACTTCTTTTCTTTTGTCGAGCACAATTTAGTTAAATGTAAGTTGTGTCTTGGATCAAAGATCCCGTCTACTGCCCAAAACAACAATTCAAATCTGCCTGGTTAGGCTCTGTGTATGTCACGTGTGCCTTCCTTGGGTGAAGCCAGCTTTACAGCTATGTTGTTGATTGATTGATTGATTGATTGAAACTTTTATTAGTAGATTGCACAGTACAGGACATATTCCGTACAATTGACCACTAAATGGTAACACCCAAATAAGTTTTTTAACTTGTTTAAGTCGGGGTCCAGATACAGATATATACTATCAAATATATACTAACATCATAATACAGTCATCACACAAGATAATCATCAGGGTATATACATTGAATTATTTACATTATTTACAATCCGGGGTGTGGGATATGGAGGGGGGGGGGGGTTAGGTTTGGTTGGTATCAACACTTCAGTCATCAACAATTGCATCATCATTATCGTCACAGTGTAGGACTGACTTGGTAGGATATGTACAGCAAGTAGTGGACACAGAGAGAGAGATCAGAAAGTATAAGAAAAAGTGTCTACATTTGATTATTTACAATCCGAAGAGGTATTATGTGGAAGGGAGGGTGTTAGTTTAGGGTTGTAGTTGCCTGGAGGTGTTCTTTTAGTGCGGTTTTGAAGGAGGATAGAGATGCCCTTTCTTTTACACCTGTTGGGAGTGCATTCCATATTGAAGTGGCATAGAAAGAGAATGAGTTAAGACCTTTATTAGTTCGGAATCTGGGTTTAACGTGGTTAGTGTTAGTGTTAGTGTTAGTGTTATTATGCTGTTTGTTACTTATGTATGCTATGTTGCAGCTATTTAAAATAGTTTTGTCAATTTGTTCTGGCCTGAAATAAATTGGCCCTTTGAAACATATCTTTGTCTTTGTGTGTTGTATGTAGAGCACATTGCTTAGCAGAGTTCAGTGATGCAAATGTATGTCAAGTTGATCAACAGATTGTATTATTCTCCAGTGCAATAACAGTACTGAAATGAAGGCTAAAAGGGCATTAATGGGAGCTTTAAAAAAAAAAAGTAGAAGAAGTAACTAAATAGTTACTTTTCACAGTAACGCATTACTTTTTGGTGTAAGTAACTGAGTTAGTAACTGAGTTACTTTTGAAATAAAGTAACTAGTAACTGTAACTAGTTACTGTTTTTCAGTAACTAACCCAACACTGTATATATATATATATATATATATATATATATATATATATATATATATATATATATATTAGTGATGTGCCGTCAGGGCCAGCAAGGCCTGTGTGGGAAAAAAATCACAAGACTACTTTTTTTTTTCCCCACACATACATATATTGCGCTCTACCACGGTATCGAGCACTATTTTTTGGATAATCTAATTAAGATATATATATATATATATATATATATATATATATATATATATATATATATATATATATATATATATATATATATATATATATATATATATATATATACAGTATATATCAACATTAATAAAAGGACGCACTAAACTCACTGTCCATGCGTCCAGGGAATGCACCTAATTTTTCCCATGATTGTGTATATTAAACAACACGAGTTTAATCACAGTAACTGGCAAAAAAAACCTTGTTGTTAGCAGACTGGACAAGCGCTATTTCAACCCTCTGCGCATCTACTCTGCGCAGACGTGATCCCTGTACAAATTATCGCGACATGCTAATTTAGGAGCTACAAAAATAGCTAGCTTGTCAGTGCAGATTTTTGTCGAGAATTAAAAATACAAACTTCATAATAAATAAATCCCACGTTTCCACTGCTCGGTGCTCTTTGATGTTGATTATGTTTTAACGTTGAGGGGATGTGCTGTAATGAAATAAATAAAATATAGTCCAGTAGTAGGGATGAAAACTATATTGAATGGCAGCCACCATTTTCTCAAAATACTTTCCACTGTGTTAGTTATGTTTCATTTTTGTGCTAATACAGTAGCTGAATACACTAAAAGTTTCAAAGTGACTGACTCAGTTCATTTGATCTAGTTACTGTTCAGATGAGAAGATTTTTTGACTGTCATGGTGATGATAATGTTTTGTTCATTTGTTAAAATCGGCACATTCATTGAAATTTTATTTTGGAACTCCAGACTACAGAGATGCCTTTTTTTAATAAAAATTTTTGTAATTTACTTTTGCGCTATTTATGTTACTACAAAAATGCTGTTTGTTTCGAATGTCATATGTCATTCCACTGTGACAGTTGTTTTGGAATAAACTTTTAAAATTTGGAATTTTATTTGTTTAATGTCAGCTACATTTTGAAAATACATTAATATATCTGTTTATTGCAACCATATCATACCCAAATATAATATAACACCCATTGAATTTCCCAGGGACCCACTCAACTCTCCACCTGTGGGTTCCAGGGGACTCACTACACTGAAAACTTATTCACATCACTGTGTATATACAATATATAGTCAAACTTAAGTCATTTATTGTATGAATTTCTTAAGTTTTTTTTCACACAAAAAAACCCACATTTTTTTAGGTGTGGTGGCTTTTATTCTGTTGTGGCGGTGCGCCACAATCAATTGCATGTACGGGGAAATGCTAACTGGTATTCAAAAGGTGGCCGAGGATCCAAATCCGGCCCTTGAATGACAGCATATCGACCCCCAAATTCAATTTTAAACTTGGGAGACAAACATATTGCAGCAACAATATAGTGCTCCTGTTGTATGGGGGAGCTTGGACCACTGTAAACCAGGGATGTAATGGTAAACAGTAATAATAATAACCGATGTAAAACTCAAAGTAAATAATACCACATCAAATGTCTACTGTACTGGTACTATGTAATATATAAAATAAAGCTAATAGTGAAGGTAGAAGTCCAGCCCCCTGGAGCTTTCTCTGCACAACACTGCGATGGAACACCAGTTTGTACTAACTGAAAAAGATGAACAATTATATTATAGTATCTGTAAAGTATCAGCCCACAATTAATGTTTGGTTTGTACACAGCCAGCTCGACACTGTAGTGTACGGAGATGTGCTGCATGTATCATAATCATTAGTACAGTGACTTACTCGAGGGACAGTTGTCCGTTTGGTCCAGCTGGTCGGGGATGTTTTCAGGTGATTTGGTTCATTAATCCATTTCATCCATTTCAGATTTCCAGCGTGATCATGTCACACTCTCTCGGCTTCCATCTGCTCCAACGTTTCAACCTCTTCTTTGTGCTCGCTTCTCTAAGCAGCAGTTCAGCCTCCGTATATTTATTTTCGAAAAGATAAGGTTGTGAATCCTCATTTGTCCAAAAATAGTCGTCTTCGTTGTCTACTACCAAGTCTGCCATGATTAGAAAACACACTTGCGTTTGATTCCGGGAGTAGGAACACATTTGTTGCAGGAAGTCGGAAGTGGGTTGCTATGGAAACGTAAATAAATGCGCCGAAGAATTAGTTCCGGCTGTGCATAAAATGCCCAAAATACGGTAAATATTGTACATATTACATATTGTTATGATCGTGTCTGTTACTACATTATACATAGATTTGCAGTGTGTATTGAAGTTGTTTTAGAGAGCTTTGAAGGCTACAACGGTGACTCCTATTAGTCGCATCTAGCAAGCGTTTTTTATCATTTTTAAAGGGGAACATTATCACCAGACCTATGTAAGCGTCAATATATACTTTGATGTTGCAGAAAAAAGACCATATATTTTTTTAACCGATTTCCGAACTCTAAATGGGTGAATTTTGGCCAATTAAACGCCTTTCTAATATTCGCTCTCGGAGCGATGACGTCACAACGTGGCGTCACATCGGGAAGCAATCCGCCATTTTCTCAAACACTGAGTCAAATCAGCTCTGTTATTTTCCATTTTTTCGACTGTTTTCCGTACCTTGGAGACATCATGCCTCGTCGGTGTGTTGTCGGAGGGTGTAACACCACGAACAGGGACGGATTCAAGTTGCACCAGTGGCCCAAAGATGCGAAAGTGGCAAGAAATTGGACGTTTGTTCCGCACACTTTACCGACAAAAGCTATGCTACGACAGAGATGGCAAGAATGTGTGGATATCCTGCGACACTCAAAGCAGATGCATTTCCAACGTTTAAGTTAAAGAAATCTGCCGCCAGACCCCCATTGAATCTGCCGTAGTGTGTGAGCAATTCAGGGACAAAAAACCTTGGTAGCACGGCAAGCAATGGCGGCAGTTTGTTCCCGCAGACGAGCGAGCTAAACCCCCTATGGACCCTAGCTTCCCTGGCCTGCTGACATCAACTCCAAAACTGGACAGATCAGCTTTCAGGAAAAGAGCGCGGATGAGGGTATGTCTCCAGAATATATTAATTGATGAAAATTGGGCTGTCTGCACTCTCAAAGTGCATGTTGTTGCCAAATGTATTTCATATGCTGTAAACCTAGTTCATTGTTGTTAGTTTCCTTTAATGCCAAACAAACACATACCAATCGTTGGTTAGAAGGCGATCGCCGAATTTGTCCTCGCTTTCTCCTGTGTCGCTGGCTGTCGTGTCGTTTTCATCGGTTTCGCTTGCATTCGGTTCAAACCGATATGGCTCAATAGCTTCAGTTTCTTCTTCAATTTCGTTTTCGCTACCTGCCTCCACACTACAACCATCCGTTTCAATACATTCGTAATCTGTTGAATCGCTTAAGCCGCTGAAATCCGAGTCTGAATCCGAGCTAATGTCGCTATAGCTTGCTGTTCTTTCCGCCATGTTTGTTTGTGTTGGCTTCACTACGTGACGTCACAGGAAAATGGACGGGTGGTTAAAATCAGGCACTTTGAAGCTTTTTTTAGGGATATTGCGTGATGGGTAAAATTTTGAAAAAAACTTCGAAAAATATAATAAGCCACTGGGAACTGATTTTTAATGGTTTTAACCATTCTGAAATTGTGATAATGTTCCCCTTTAAAATCCTGAAAAAAAAAGACCTGTGTTGTTGTCTCTCATAATGACTGTGAACAATAGGCATAATTCCAAAAAAGTGCAGTTCCCCTTTAAGACTAAAGGGGATTTCTTACTAATAAACGGTGTACGCTCAAATCCGGAAAACGTACAAAAAATTCAAATGTCATAGAGTGTGCGCACATATTTTTCCAAGTACATTTTTTTTTGTACATCGAAATCAACGTGGAGTTGAGCGCACATGTTGGATTGGCTGGCCACTCCTTGTCCACGCCCCCATTTAAATACACAAGTCGTATTTAAATTAGCCATCCGCCTGAGATCCCACACTCTGAACAACCTGAAAAACTAAGATAATGAGCAAGATGCAAGATGGCGAAAATAAAGGAATTCTCTAACAAGGGGTTGGAGGTGCTTCTTGCTGAAGTGAAGGCGCTCCAAAATATACTTTTTGGCATGTTGTCCTCTGGTGTTTCCAGCAAACGAAAGCGAGTTGATTGGGATAAAGTGTGCGAGCCTGTCATTAGTGTCAGAGAACCGCACACAGGTACAACTAAGAAATAAGTAGGACTACATCAGGAAGAAGATGGATGTGGCCAAAACAGGCAAGGGGACTATAAATAAAGTAGCGCTCTTCCCGTCTGAAAAGATAGTTGCTGCAATGACTTTAAAAAAGGTAGCAGCACATGGGGCTGACTCTGATTACCCCTAGGTTAAACATAATTTGTGAAATTTACAACAACATGTGTTCATATAGCCTGCTCACAGCCAGATGAGTTTTATGTGAACATTTTTAAAAATTTGGTTTGAAATCTTGCCAGCATATTGTAAGGGATACAAAAGACTTTGACTCTTGTTTGATTACCCAATTAATTATTACAACCCAGAAGAGCTACTTGCGGTAGAAGCCACGTGGCGCAAAGTCGGCCTATTCCTCCACCGTCCCCGGTGCCCTTAATGTGCCGCAACCACCGGCTGCTGCAACTGTATGCCCGACTGACCAAGCTGTGCCGGAGTCACAAGAACACATTGTGACAGCAGTAAGTGTCAAAATGGTCTCCTAGATAATTTTAATAGACGTCCTCACAAAAATAAATTTGAGGCAATAAATGTGCGGCATAAATGATTGCCTAGATAAATTAATAAACGTCCTCACAAATATGACTGAGGCATTACATGTGCAGCATAAATGATCACCTAGATAAATTAATAAGCGTCTTCAGAAATATGGATATGAATATGAAGCATTAAATGTATTGTCAAAAAAGTGAATTTTGTATACTTGCCTCAGTCTTTTACATTGGTAAAATCAGATGTTGGCAAAGCTCAAACAACCACTTCTGTGTGTCGCCAAATTATCCACAGCATCAATCAATCATCCATCCATCCATCCATTTCCTACCGCTTATCCCTTTCGAGGCCACGGGGGTGCTGGAGCTTATCTCAGCTACAATGGGGCGGAAGGCGGTGTACACCCTGGACAAGTTGCCACCTTATTGCAGTGCCAACACAGATAGACAGACAACATTCACATTCACACATAGGGCCAATTTAGTGTTGCCAATCCACCTATCCCCAATCAATCACTCACAATTTAGAATAGAATAGAATAGAATAGAAAGTACTTTATTGATCCCTGGGGGAAATTCAGCACCACAGTTCGCTCACAATAGACAAGAATAATTATAAATAATATAATATATATAATATATTATGTATAATATATAATATATAAATCATATTAATATATTCTACATATACTACAAACCCCGTTTCCATATGAGTTGGGAAATTGTGTTAGATGTAAATATAAAGGGAATACAATGATTTGCAAATAATTTTCAACCCATATTCAGTTGAATATGCTACAAAGACAACATATTTGATGTTCAAACTGATAAACATTTTTTTTTGCAAATAATCATTAACTTTAGAACTTGATGCCAGCAACACGTGACAAAGAAGTTGGGAAAGGTGGAAATAAATACTGATAAAGTTGAGGAATGCTCATCAAACACTTATTGGGAACATCCCACAGGTGAACAGGCAAATTGGGAACAGGTGGGTGCCATGATTGGGTATAAAAGTAGATTCCATGAAATGCTCAGTCATTCACAAACAAGGATGGGGTGAGGGTCACCATGTTGTCAACAAATGCGTGAGCTAATTGTTGAACAGTTTAAGAAAAACATTTCTCAACCAGCTATTGCAAGCAATTTAGGGATTTCACCATCTACGGTCCGTAATATCATCAAAGGGTTCAGAGAATCTGGAGAAATCACTGCACGTAAGCAGCTAAGCCCGTGACCTTCGATCCCTCTGGCTGTACTGCATCAACAAGCGACATAAGTGTGTAAAGGATATCACCACATGGGCTCAGGGCCCTTGAGCCCATGATGTCTCGGGGGAGTATTTATTGTATCACCAAAACTTAACTTTAAATATAGTTAACAACCATATATAAAATAGTAACAAATAAACCACTACAAGTAAAATGTTAATAATAACATTAACAATACATTTAAACAACAATAGCAATATACAAAACAATACAATTCACTTTTTACATTGTAATTGTTCTTAATTTTGTTTTTTACCTTATACAATTATTTTACCATTTGTGCTTTTAGTGCAAAGTAACATTCAATTAAATGTTGTTAATTAAATGCAAAAATTCGCACATTTAATGCTGCAATACAAGTTTGGACAGTTTTGTCCAGTATTTTAATTCAAAGCATAATAAAGTTAAAGTTAAAAAGTTAAAGTACCAATGATTGTCACACACACACTAGGTGTGGCGAGATTATTATAATAATTGTATAAATGTAGCAGTAAGTTTAAAAAATTAAGTTTAACATTTTTTTTAACTGTTTTTCTTAATGTTTTTCACACGTATGTAATTACGTAATTGTATCTTTTGCTGCCTCTTGACCAGGACTCTTTTGGAATTTTTTTTTTTTTTTTCAAATCAATATGACCTTCTTGGTTAAATAAAATAATACGTGCTTTAAATACGTAATGTTTGAGTAAGGTACATTTTTGAAACCTTTATTTTGTTAGCACAGTCAGACTGGATGTGGCGTACTGCGCTAATATCTTGAAGGGGAGAAGTGTGCTGTGGTCTTGTTCTCAGCTTAACGAGTAATGAGGCGACTCATTAGAGACTGTTAAAAAAAAAAAAAAAAGAGAGCGAGACTTTTAAGTTGTGACTGCTGTCCTGTTTGTACATTGATGTAACATTGACGATGTCGTTCACAACAACACAAGCAGATGAGATGTGTTGTGGGTGTATGGATTTTTCTGTCGTAGTTTAGACGCTGTTTCAAATTGCTGTGTTGACACTGTTTAGTTTAGGAATGGCCAGGCGGTTGAGAGTGTCGGTGATGAATGAAGCGGTCCTGAACACATTATTTTCCCAAACAAATGTTCCTTCTCCTCACAACATTTCACTTACATTTATGTCAATTTCCCTGATGTACTGCTTTAACAGCAGCGGCGCAAAGTCCCGACTAACAGCTACAAAAGCGGGGGTGCCTACAATACAGATGGCTGTAACATCAACAGTGCACTGAGGGATCCTATATCCATCCACCTCTCAAAGACACGCCAAAATAACGGACGTAATAACGTTTTAATGGCCAAAGACATATGTCCTACATATACTGTGAGCAGTACAATAAATGTGTTCCTTTTGTAAGTGCATTTTGTGCATAATCTTATTTTTTCACTGGTTTGCACTTTATGATCGCACTCCACAATGGCATATTTATTATAGTTAGCCCTTTGTCTTTTGTTTATTTATATTATAGTATCATAAATTATTTTTATAGTTTCATTTTGAAATGAAATCCCAGTTTACATATTGTTTGTTTAAAATAGAAAGTGCAATACAATATGTTTTAATTAACAGTAAATAATCGTGATTTTAATATTGATGAAAATAATCGTGATTATTATTTTGGCCATAATCGTGCAGCCCTCGTGTCACTTATTAGTAAAGTGTGGTGACCGGTACACTGGAGTGCAGGACTACCCAATGGGCTAAATCTGTTATGCGTCATAACCGACTCACTGCAGTTCGTCGTCCATTTAGGTCTACTGCAAACTGGGCTGGTTAGTCAACTAAGGCTAACGCTTGCAAACGTATCCACGGCATTAAACGTTACGTTGTTACTCAGCTGTAACTGGCGGACACGTCCCTCGAACAGGTACCACCTCGCCATATGAAGGGCATATGAAGTTCACAAAGCCACACTTACATTTATTCCTTCATTGAGTTGAGTCTTTTGCGGCCAGCACAGCTAAGCTCGCTTGAAAGTGAAGTAGTGAAGCGATGATGTAAACCAGGGGTGTCCAAAGTGCGGCCCGGGTGCCATTTGCGGGCCGCAGCTAATAGTTTACTGGCCCGCCACACATTCTGGAAATGCTATTGCAAAAATAAAAAAAAACATTAAAAAAAGTGGAATGAGGTGAAATCTAACTACCGTAGAAAAAGTTGCAACGTTGACACAAAGCTGCCATGAGGCTGTTTTTTTTTCTTTTGTCTATCTTTCTTTTTCTTTTTTGCCATTGCTCAAAAAAAAAAAAAATCTATGTTATAATGAATTATTATTGACCTATTCAAGGCTCCAATTGTTTAAAATATTTCACTTTAAAATGTTTTATGTGGAAAATATTGCATATATTGTGTGGTTGCCATACATCGTTTTCTTTGACAAAAGAGCATAAAACAAATAAAATAATAGTTCAAACGTAAAATCGACAGATATATCTGAAGTTGACCTCGTAACTTAAGTGTTGAAAGTTAAAAAAAACTAACAAAAATGTATCACTTTATGAGTAGGGCACCTTTTGGATCCCAAATATATTTAATACGATTTTATTTATCTTTTCACTGTGATTACTCAAAAAAATTAATGAATTAAAATCAATGGTGTCCTGCATTATTGATCTTTTTAAGGCTCTCATTACTTCACATCAAACATTGCTTTCTGAATGATTTGGGCAGTGGGGGAAATACTGCATATTTCAGTTTTATTATAAAAAACTAAGTTGTCTTTGACAGAAAAGGCATAAAACCTTTTTGTTTTTGATAACTTTATACCAACCTGAAGTTGATATACTGTAGAGATTTACTGTAAGCGTTACATAAAACAATAAAAAGATAATTTGACTTGTTTTTAACATTTTAATGACTTAGACCCTTTATGGTCCCCGGGAGCCCTAAAGGTAAAAAAATAAATCAATCCATATATGCTTTAATTTTTCCGTGTGCGGCCCTCAATGGAAAACGTTTAGACACCCCATTAGACACATTAGCCTTATGATGGCATTGTGTTTATCAGTGACGTGCGGTGAGGTTCATGGCTGGTGAGGCACTGACTTCATCACAGTCAGATTTACAAACAACTGAACCCTAAAGAGTATCTTATTCACCATTTGATTGGCAGCAGTTAGCGGGTTATGTTTAAAAGCTCATAACAGCATTCTTCCCTGCTTGGCACTCAGCTAAGGCTGAAACGACGCGTCGATGTAGTCGACGTCATCGGTTACGTAAATACGTCGACGCCGTTTTTGTGCGTCGGCGCGTCGCATATTTACGTCACACTACTTTACTGTCATGGCGGAGCGCAAAGCAGACGATGCGAGCGAGGGGAAAAAAGCACGCCAAAAGTCGTCAAAAGTGTGGGAGTATTTCAATAAACGGCCTAATAATGTTGTTGTATGCACACTGTGTCGAGCGGAAATGGCCTATCATAGCAGCACAACGGCTATGAACGGACATTTGAAAAGAAAACCCCCGACAGCGTTCTTGCCATCACCATCAACAAGTCAATCGTCCGCGTGCGTATACGTTGTCATTATTACACAAAAACATGAATGTGTCATTTGTATCTGCGTTGTAAATTCATAAACTAAAGCACCGTTTCGCTCTGAGAGGCGCGTTTGGCGTGCCTGTTCAGTGTTTACAAAGACGCGCTCCTCTTTAACGCTGTGGAGAGGCGG
Organism: Nerophis lumbriciformis; assembly: GCF_033978685.3. Classification (NCBI taxonomy): domain Eukaryota; kingdom Metazoa; phylum Chordata; class Actinopteri; order Syngnathiformes; family Syngnathidae; genus Nerophis; species Nerophis lumbriciformis. The sequence continues at coordinate 30,232,414 of NC_084548.2, read as the reverse complement.
CGGCGGCGAGCGAGCGGCGAGGCGGGGCGCGCCGGGAGCGACGCCGCAATCGTGCCCAGGTGCGCGATCCGCGCAGTTGGAAGAGAAAAGACTTTGTGTAAAATTAAAAGATTGTAAACCTGGCAAAGCCGTCTGGCGTTCAGTCTGTCGGTCCTGAAAGAACCCCACGGCACAAGACGTGTCACAAACGCTAACGTTAATTAGTTGTGCAAATACCTTTTACAACATTAACAGTTACATATACTATGTACAAACGAACAATTAACTTTCACTTTAATCATACTATCATTGTTGTGTTATTAAGCAAAATAAGCAATACTTTTACTTTTGTTGAAATGTTTACACTGTACACTTTTTTGTATTGGATGTTTAGCTTTATTTTTGCACATTTTAGCAAATAAGCAATACTTTTACTTTTGTTGAAATGTTTACACTTGTTACAGAATATTTCCGTTTTGCACTTTTTTGTATTGAATGTTTATCTTTATTTTTGCACATTTTAAAGCAAAATAAGCAATACTTTTACTTTTGAAATGCTTATACTATTCCAGAATATTAAGATTTGCACTGGATGTTTACTTTTATATTTGCACATTAAAAAGCAAATAAGCTACTTTTAATTTTGTTAAATGTTAAAAGTTTTAAATGTTTACATTGTTACAGAATATTTTGTCATGTTGTTGTCAATGTTGACTGACTAGTGGCCATACTTTTTTTTTTGTAAATAAAAGCCATGCCTTTTGAAAAAACTGGTCTACATTTATTTTTTCCTCTTCATTTTAAATTTAAAAAAAAATCGGTAAAAGTAAAATTAATCTATAGATTAATCGAAAAAAATAATCTATAGATTAACCGATTAATCGAAAAAAATAATCTATAGATTAATCGATAGAAAAATAATCGTTAGCTGCAGCCCTACACTCAGCATCAAGGGTTGGAATTGGGGGTTAAATCACCAAAAATGATTCCCGGGCGCGGCGCCGCTGCTGCCCACTGCTCCCCTCACCTCCCAGGGGGTGATCAAGGGGATGGGTCAAATGCAGAGGACAAATTTCACCACACCTAGTGTGTGTGACAATCATTGGTACTTTAACTTAACTTTAACTTTACACATACAAACTGTAGCACACAAAAAAGCACATTTAATAAAAAAAACATTATTATGGTCTTACCTTTACTTATAAATGAAGTCCATGCGCCGCTCCTTCTGAACAAAAGCATCGATAACTTGTTTATAGAAGTCTTCCTTATCTTTCTTCAGTTTTAAAAGTCTCTCTGTCTCGATGGGGATCTTCCTTTAATTATTACCTCCTGCTTCGATTGAAAGTCCAGTTTAGAAAACCGTTTTATTTTGGATATGAAATCCTCCATGTTAAAAGTCCAGGCGAGAGAAAAAAATAAACGATCGCTAACTGTTGCTGCTTGTTGTCACTTATTCTGCAGCCGAGTAGCCGTAAAAATGATCCCTGGGATCACTAGCGCCCTCTACCACCATGAGGCGGGATTACTGCGAGCCTCAGCCAGTGCGTCTTCGCAGCCGTTTTATGATTGCTCAGCACAAGAAATACGTTACACACATACAGTTGTTGACAAAATACACTGTACCGGTACATTATATACCTCAGCTAACTAAACTATGGAAATGTATAATATAATTCATATAGCAATACGGTCTCACTGCACAGCAGGCCAGCAGTTAGCCGAGTCATTGCGCAATCCATGGTGAGGCTCAACTGGCTGCTGATCACCGCAAGTCTCTTCTCAGTATTTGAACGGCAAATGTGAAAATTAAGCGATTTTGAATAAAAATCATCTAAAACTGGTGAAGTTAAATGGAAAATAACTTTATAGTATAATCACTGGATACATATAACAATTCAATTAATTGTTTTTCTTTTTACATTTTTTTTCTTTCCATGATGGCACGTGAGGCCCCGCCTCACCTGCCTCCCTGACTGCACGTCACTGGTGTTTATATGTATGAGTGCACATGTGTACGTTGTGGTATTTAACGCATTTCATATTACTACAAAAAACGTTTTGTGCTACAAAATGTTTTCTTTTTTTTCCATTTAGTAGCACCGGTGCTACAATTGAAAAAAGCTAAGCTAATACTCCTGTAGTAGTGTGAATTATGTCGATGCTGCATTGGAAGAAGAACTGCATCATCTGGGTCTGTTGCAGGGGGACTCAGTGACCTGTGAAGCCACTTACCATACTATTGTTTGGTTGGTTGGTTGAAGTTTATTTCCAACATCTATACAATTTTAGCATGATATGTCACATATTTCACATAATTTACATATTTTCATTTGTCCGAAACATGTTGTTCGACTCCAAGTACCACTATAATCATATAATATATGATATAATAATAGGATATAATCCTATAATCAGGTATCAATAAAGTACTTTATATTCTATTCTATAATGACCAATATTAAAATACAGTAGCGTAGTAGGCCTAAATATTCAATAAAAACAAAGCAGAGGTTTTATTAAACACGTACTTAATATTTCGGCCACTGTAACTTTACACAGTTAGAATAGTAACACTGTGTTTTAATTAAGTGATTATTTGGCATACTACTCAATGGAGCTGCTATAAAAGAGTTCAAGTTTTCTATTGAATTGATTGTTGGCTATGTGTGTCATGGTTTTGTTTGTGTCAATTGTAATTATTGATATTTCTCTAGCGCTTCTGTGTTCATAATGACAATCACCTTAGCTTCCTCTGGTGTTCCATTTAATTTAATAAATGTGAGTTGAACTGTTCCTTGTTTTTTGAGGTTGCGTGCTTACCAGGCTATGTCAGCATTTCCTTTCATTAAATGTTCGTTCATGTGCACTTCTAATCCTTTTATTGTCCTTCCTTGTTTTAATAATGTGGTTTAGTGTTTCCGTTTGACAAACCTCATGATGACCGCTGGTAGAACTGTCTGTTTTCCGGTAGTTTGGGTTGCAAGCCTCAATGTTAGGAATGTCAAGTTCAACTCCTTTGGACTTTAAGAACGCAGCCACCTGCTACTCCGTGGCGCTGACATTGAGCCCCCCGGGCTCCCCTTGTTGTCTACGGCCACTGCCCGGGCATATGAACACCGGGTTTGATTTGGAGCCCAGTCACAACAACGTTGTTGGTTCTTGTGTACTGCTCCAGCTTGGCTATCCTGCCCTTCAACTCCAGAAAATGCTGATCCTTTTCAGCGTTTTGGACATGGAGAAATTTCAGCTCCTCCACCAGTTGTATGTTACTTACTTGCTGCAACTCAGACATCTCCGCTGTCAGGAACGCCAACGCTTTCTCGATGTCGTCGCCTACCTAGGCTGTCAGCGCCTTCTGTGGCCTCATGTTGTTGGGCAGTTTGTAGAAGCGACCACAAGCCCCTAGCTTGCTGGCTTTGGTGATGACTTGAGGGCTTCAATGAACGTGTTTTTTCATGTAATAAAGTTAAAGTTAAAGTACCAATGATTGTCACACACACACTAGGTGTGGCGAAATTATTCTCTGCATTTGACCCATCACCCTTGATCACCCCCTGGGAGGTGAGGGGAGCAGTGGGCAGCAGCGGTGGCCGCGCCCGGGAATCATTTTTGGTGATTTAACCCCCAATTCCAACCCTTGATACTGAGTGCCAAGCAGGGAGGTAATGGGTCCCATTTTTATAGTCTTTGGTATGACTCGGCCGGGGTTTGAACCCACAACCTACCGATCTCAGGGCGGACACTCTAACCACTAGGCCACTGAGTAGTAATATAATATTCCTTAAAGTAGGGCTGGGCGATATATCGATATATTCGATATATCGCGGGTTTGTCTCTGTGCGATATAGAAAATGACTATATCGTGATATTCGAGTATACGTTCTCACGCAGTTGCTTTTAGCTGCGGGCATTACACTACAGGCTCTTCTCACTCTTTCTAGTCTGTCCTTCTCACAGAGACTTAAACATGCGTACCTTCTTACATACGTCACATACGTATACGCCCTCGCGGAGCAGAGAGGTAGCAGCATGGCTAAAGTTAGCTGTGGTGCGAGTGGTAATACGAGAGAAAGACGGTGCGAATCTGGTAACAAATGAAGGAATAATTAATTCCTAAGAAAAACAGCACGGGGTCCATCGTCTGCTGGTGGTTTGGCTTCAAGTGGGAATATGTCGAACAGACAACCGTAATTTGTCAAGTGTGGGGCGAAAGCGTTTCTACAAAAAGTAGCATTACTGCTAATATGTAGCATCATTTGAAAAGTCACCCGCTCGAGAATGAAGAGTGCTTACTCCGCATGTCAACATCTCCGTTCGGTGCCACACCAACAAAATGCCGAGGCAACCATTTCCACATCAACACCGTATGAAACAAATAGTCAACAGAAAGAGATAACGTCCGCAGGAACCTACCACATAGCTAATGACATAAACTATTTGATTTCCTATTATGCAGCTCATTTTTATTTGACAGTTATTGAAATATCTTGTGTGACATCATGCACAGAAGTGCACTTTATTTGTCTTTAACTATTGTAGTGGCGTTCTGTACAAAATGTACACTTTAATTTAGTGTTGTTTTGATTTGTCATCTTGAGGACATCATGCACAAAAGTGCACTAATAGCTTGTTTTAAAATGTCTCTGACAATCTTGCACTTTCTGTTTTGGAAATGACATGAATGTTTGTGCCACTGCTTAATAACTGTTTAATAAATACAGTGTTGGTCAATTGACTTAGTTGTGATTTCCCTCTCTGCATGAAAGTTTAAAATGAGTGCAGGTGGCGCTTCCCGTGGCTGACGTCTCTGCGTCGTCCTCCCGACAACATTTACGTTTTTTATTTATTATAGTACTAATTTGCGTCCTAAATGCAAAGTTTTTGCACGCAACAGTGAGCTATAACACAGACACACTTCTGGACATCGGAAAAGCTCACCATGAGCTCACTTATAGTATGACGGACTTCAACTTTCTGCTACGACGAGAGCCAGCTAACCACAAAACAACAACAACAAGGCGGCGGGGCAAGAAAGCGGGGCTACATGCTAGGCTAAAGGCTAGAGCTACACGACCACCACTACCTAGCCTGCTGCTAGCTAACGTGCGCTCGCTCGACAACGAGCTGGATGAGTTGAGAAGCAGGATTACATCCCAGCGTGAACTGAGAGAATGCTGTGATTTTATTTTCACGGAAACCTGGCTTTCAGACAACATCCCAGACTCTGCTATCCAGCTAGCAACGCACTCAGTCTACCGTGGAGACCGGACAAAGGCTTCAAGAAAGGCTTGAGGCCTGTGTTTACGTGAGTAACTGCTGGTGCTCGGACGTACAGGTGGTTGAAAGACACTGCTCGGACAACATTGAGTTTTTGATGGTGAAATGCGTTCTCGGTAGCTGGGGATTGTAACCACCGCAACCTAAAGAGCGTCTTCCCGAAATACCATCAATATGTGAACTTTCCTACGAGGGAAAAAAACATTCTGGACCAAGTATATTGCAATGTGAGGGGAGCCTACAAGGCTGTACCCAGACCACACTTTGGACTATCTGATCACATCTCAGCTTTTCTATATCCAGCGTACAGACAGCGCCTCAAGCAAGCCCCCCCAGTGAGTAAAACTGTTAAAGTGTGGAATGAAGACACTGAACTAGTGCTTCAGGACTGCTTTGGGATTACAGACTGGGACATGTTCAAAACTGCTGCTCAGAGGGATGACGGTACTGTGGACATAGAGGAATATGCTTCCAGTGTAACTGGCTACATCAGCGCATGTGTGGAAAACATTGTTCCCACAAAACAATACAAGATATACCCAAACCAAAAACCCTGGATTAATTGTGATGTTCGATCCAAGCTACATGCTCGCTCCACTGCATTTGTCTCAGGCAACGCTGAGGACTACAAGAAGGCCAGATATGACCTGCGTAAATCCATCAGCGAGGCCAAGGGACAATACAGACAAAAGCTGGAGGGATTCTACTCCACCACAGATTCCCGGCGCATGTGGCAAGGCCTGCAACACATCAATCAATTAGAATGCATACAAATATGAAAAACATATGTGTTGTTGTCTTACATAAGGATTGTGTATGATAGGCAAAGTTTCCCCTAAAAAAGTGCAGTTCTCCTTTGCTCGCCGGCACTGCGCAAGGGATCATGGGTGATGTTGTTTACTTCTCAGACCTGTTCATTTAATAGTGCCAGAAAAAAATACATTGAAGGGAGTACTCCCAATTTCTCGTTTGATACCGTCACATACCAAGCATTTTGAAACCGAAATACCTAAATATTTACAATATTGTTACATTCCTACTCAACACAGCCATTATTGTCGAAACAGCTGGTAGCACAAATGAGTAAGAGTGAGTAGTCAGTAGAATGAGTAGTAGTACAAGATGAGTAAGTCAGATAATTGTCTTGCCTACAGTCAAACATGAGGATGGTAGTGTCGTTGTCCAGGGCTGCATGAGAGCTGACGAGCTGTGCACTCCTATAGCACAAACAAAATGATGAGAATGTGAATTTGACCTGGCTATGCAGCTTTCTAACTAATGTCTCAATAGCTACCTATGTGGATTTTTGACATCCTTTTTTTCATCGTGTGTACAAAGTCAATAGAGTCCCACAAATAGAAATAATTTTATATGCATTATAGATGTAGAGCAAGACACTACTTGACAAATTACACATTAAAACACAAAGATTGTGTTGTTTCACATAATACAGAACTTAAAAGATGATGATGATTCCAAAAGAAACAACGTGTGATATAACTTGAAAGAAGAATGTTATGAAGTTGTGGAGAGTAGTTTTTACTTTTAAGCCACTGTGGTAAATACAAATTGATGGTAAACGTGCATGCCGTCAAGGAAACATCTAAAAAAGTAGAATGTGTCCTGGCTGAGCCACATTTTCACGCTCTAGAGAAGGTGATCCTGGGTCAGCATGACATTAATACAGATGCTGTTCTCAGTCACAGGGTTGTATTGGCACACTGGAGCTTCTTGAGATTTGAAGGATGTGCTTCAGGGCCTTCAAATGTAGCTTTTCCATGGTGAGTATTATCTTACTACTATGATATTCATCTTGACAAGAGTCCTGTTGTTTTGTGGCATTTATCTGTATTTATTACTCTAGAAGAGCAGTTCTGTCAAAATACGTGACCAAAAAGACTTATCTGGTTATCAATAGAAATTTGATGTGTTATTATTTAGCTATCAATAAATGCTGTGTATTTCCTGTCAGAAAAATTAGAGGATTATATACTAAAGTTACATTTGTGCATGTGTGCACTGCGTGTGCCTGTGTGTCAGGGGTTATTGGGTCTACGGGGCTCACTCGTACATCCAATACACTTATATAAACACAGACACACACCGTGTCGTCGCCTGCATTGCAATCTCTACATCACACTTTCTTAATAGAAAGAAATAGAATGACTCCAAATGACTATATTTACAAAGTTAAAATAAAGATGTGTCATTTAATTGAGGACTTTTATCTACTTTTTACATAAACACTGTGACGCTACATTTGTCTGACGTAATAAGTGACATACTGTGTATCAGATACAAACATTAAGGAGTGGGAGAGAAGATAAACCTTAGCAACATATAGCATTATCATAGCTATTGTCATGATCTCACATGACAGCTGTCATTAGTTTCTTGTATTTTGTATTATTTACTGTGCAGCTCCAGAGGTTAGTGCGTGTGCCTCACAATAAGAAGGTCCTGGGTTCAATCCCGGGCTTGGGGTCTTTCTGTGTGGAGTTTGCATGTTCTCCCCGTGACTGCATGGGTTTTCTCCAAGAACTCCGGTTTCCTCCCACCTCCAAAGACATGCACCTGAGGATAGGTTGATTGGCAACACTAAATTGTCCCTAGTGTGTGAATGTGAGTGTGAATGTTGTCTGTCTATCTGTGTTGGCCCTGCGATGAGGTGGCGACTTGTCCAGGGTGTACCACGCCTTCCGCCCGAATGCAGCTGGGATAGGCTCCAGCACTACCCGCGACCCGAGAGGGACAAGCGGTTGAAACTGGAAGGATGGATACTGTGCAGCTCTCCTATTTTTCATTCCACTTCCAGTTTGCCTCTATTTACTACCAGTCCTCTGGTCTGGTCTGGTCTCCTCACCTGTCCCTCATTGAAAATGAGGACATACATGTCCCTGGCTGCCAGTCAGGATGCTTTAAGTCATGTCCTTGTTTGCTTTGAGCAGCACATGGGTTTGTTCTTTGTGCACTTCCCAGCTGCCCATCTTGATTTCTGTGTTACCTGCATTTTTCTTGATAAAAAAATCGTAGACAAGATGGCTCAGATTAATGCTAACTATAGTTTTAGTTGGTGCTTTATGCCAAGATATCTCTGGTCTAATTGTATATGACCGTCAGACACTATTTGATCTAAGCAAAACACAACAGTGTTTTTTAAATATCAGTGTTGGGCACCAAATGTCAAAACCCTTGCCAAATCTTGCGTCAGTCCTGGCATACCTGTTGCACTTACCTGCTGTCATACAAAGAAAGCGACCCATGAAGTGCAGTAATCATGGAAGATTCCTTATGAAAATCAAGGCTTATAGCAAATCTACTTCTGGAGTTGGATTCAGCCCGTTGTCCCAGCGCGGTTGTACCCCGGCCTCGGTCACTAGCCGCTAGAGACGCCACTCCGAAGACGTCAGAGGAGACGCTGCGGTTTGGATTTTGGATTCCTGCGGGCTCTGTGCCGCAGCTCCCCCCAGGGGATGACACTGACATTCTGACACTATGTCTCGGCCTGCTGAATTCTAGATCACAAGCAAACTTTTTACTACTGGATTATATGTCGCTCACAGAGACATGGCTCCCAGCCGGTGAGTTTACTGCCTTTTCACAACTTTTATCTCCAGAGTGCGTATTTTTGAGCACGCCACGTACCACAAATCCAGCTTCGTCTGCCAGCAGGTACCGACAGATTATTTTTCTAGCTTTGAGCTTCAGACATTTATTATAAAGCTCAATAATACTTGTCCAGGGTGTACCGCGCCCTCCGCCCAAATACAGCTGGGATAGGCTCCAGCACTCCCCACGACCCCGAAAGGGACAAGCGGTAGAAAATGGATGGATGGAATAATCTGCTTTTGTGTGCACTAGTGTACCCCCCAACAAAATTTGATAAAGACTTCATACAAGATGTAAACGTCTCCTGCGTGGTGGGTTCTCCTGGGACCGACAGAACCTTCGTGTGCCCGGGATACAGGGTTGAACAAGTGTTTTATTTTTATATTTTGTGTCGTTCAGGGCTGTGACACCAGCGGCCTCCTTCTCTTCGTGTGGGTTTTTCTCTCCTCTCATACGCCTCTCATGGCCTTGGACGCTGCTGATAAAGGCGACAGGTGATTAGATAATTTCCCCAGCTGGGCAATCTACTCACCTGTCACCTGGGCTTCGAAGCCGGGCCATACACACTCCAATCCCGCAGGATGCGCGCCGACCACGCCCTCCTCCACATACCTCCACTGCCAGACTCAGGCCGGGAAGCCTTCCGGCCGTGCCTACTATACCGCGGCCGGACGGCGTACGCAGGGTGGGGGGCGCAGCACCCGGTCCATGAGGCGCTGGAATGTGCCGGGCGCACCGAACAAGCCGAACGGAAGTGTCACGAATTGGTACAATCCTTCCGGAGTGGAGAATGCCGTTTTTTCCTTGGACTGTGGCGACAAGGGAATCTGCCAGTAGCCCTTGGTCAAATCCAGTGTCGTGAAAAAACGAGCAGTGCCTAGCCGATCCAGGAGCTCGTCGACCCGGGGCATCGGGTAGGCGTCAAAACGTGACACTTCATTCGGCCGAGCCGGGGGGAGAACACATCAGAAAAGCGCAGCTGTAGCCTGGCAACATCTGCTTTCTGTGCTAATGTAGGCTGATTATCACAGAGGAGGAGAGAAGACTTGGCGGAGCGCGGGACCTCCGGCCCGAACTCCTCCCCCTTCTCGACCGCCGTCAGCATGGAAACAGGCTCCGCCTCCTTCCATGCTTTCAGGAGGTTGATATGGTAAATTTGGGTGTCTCCGCCCCGGTCCGAACGCCGGACCTCGTAATCCACATCAATCACTCGTCGTGTGACCACAAAGGGTTCTTGCCACTTGGCGAGTAATTTAGAGCTGGACGTCGGGAGTAATACAAGCACTTTTTCTCCCTGTGAAAATTTTCTTAGCTGCGTCCCCCTGTTATACAGGCGGTGCTGACGTTCCTGGGCCCGGAGCAAATTCTCACGTGATAGGTGACCCAACGTGTGGAGTTTTGCTCTCAGGTTCATAACTTATTGTATTTTGTTTTTGCTGGGGCTTGGACCTTCCTCCCAGCTTTCCTTAACGAGGACAAAAACCCCGCGCGGCTTCCTGCCGTACAATAATTCAAAGGGGGAAAACCCCGTGGAGGCCTGGGGAACCTCTCGCACTGCAAATAACAGGGGATCCAACCATTTATGCCATTTCCCGACGGCGTTTCGACACCAACAACTGGGTGATTTCCTCTCCTGTTTGAGTGTCACGACTTACTTAAGGACGACCAGTTCCACCACCCGGCTGTCGCTGTCCCGCTGCGACGCGCTGGCTGTGCCGGAGCTGCTGCCCGAGTACAAACGTCTTCGGGGGTGCAGCCGGTCCGGTCCAGCACCGCCCGCCTCAGGTCCAGGAAGCGCATGTGGGATGCCGCCGGCAGGCTCAGTTTCGCCCACTGCGCCTTCCCTGCCAGCAGCGGCAGCAGACGTACCCCCCACTCCTCCTCCGGCCATCCGCACGCCGCTGCTGTGGCCTCAAAGATATCCAGGAAGGCCTGGGGGTCCTCTGTCTCCGCCATGCGCTGCACGGAGACGGCCACTGATGTTGGCGGTGCCGCTCCGACCCGGCCCGCTTGCGCTCTGCTGGGCCACCTGACTGCCTCCAGCGGTTGATGGCTCGCCGCTGCCACGTCCGCGAGCACTTGCCCTAGTGCCGTTAGCGGGTTGGGTGCCGACATCTCCGGTCCTCAGGTACCTTGGGCGCCAGATGTAAACGTCTCCTGCGTAGTGGATTCTCCAGGGACCGACAGAACCCTGAGCCCGGGATACAGGGTTGAACAAGTCTTTCATTTTTATATTTTGTGTCGTTCAGGGCTGTGTCACGAGCGGCCTCCTTCTCTTTGTGTGGGTTTTTCTTTCCTCTCATACTCACCTGTCAGCTGGGCTTCGAAGCCAGGCCATACACACTCCCTTCCCGCAGGATGTGCCACGCCCTCCTCCACACAAGACTTAACCGGTCTATCTTTGAGCTACGATCAATTTTAATAGCTCGGGATTTTAATATCCATGTTTGCTGTAAATCGGGACTGTTGACAACAGACTTTTTAATATAGACTCTTAATTTGACGCAGTCGGTGTCGGGCTCGACACATGAAAACGGACACACACTGGATCTTGTGTTATCTTTTGGCTGCAATGTGTCTGAATTATGTACCGGTACCAAAATGTGTATCAATACTTTTCGATACTTTTCAATACTTTTCGATACTTTCCCATATAAAGGGAACTATGAAAAATGTCAATATTGGCTTTATTTTTACAGGAATTTCTTACACTACATTAAGAACAATTTTACAAGGTTGAAATATATATTGAACATTAAACACTTTGGGCTTTTCTTGTTGCACTCAAATTACAATTTTCCATATTACAAATAGTCTGCCATAATCAAGGATTAGCAGTGTTGGCGCTAGGAATTTTCAAAATCGTTCACATCAAGTCATAAAAATGGGGTCCCACAGTACATTTTTGGGGTCCCACTTTTTTGTAAGCGTTTTGAAAACAAATGATAAATGTATGCATTATCCAATTATATCTCAAATTCTATATTGTGTTTTGGAAAAAGGTTGTCATAAACGTTACTTCATTCATTAAAAAAATAATACAAAAGAAAACATGATTATGCATATGTAAATGTATTCAGTTATAAACATTCATTTACTTTCTTCTTTCCTTCATGGATCTAAAGTTTGCCGCTGCCGGTAGTTGTTTTCTATATTTGTATTTAATAAGTAAAAGTGTAAAACGTTTTTTGCTTCGGTCATGAAATGATGATAATCGTGTGCCAGGGCATACATGCATAAGACAAATTGAATTGATTATTCTCACCTGTATGTAGATCATCAGTTGTTTAAAAAACGCCACATCCACAGGTGATTACGCTCTTGCAAAATGGAAGCTTACACAGATACAATTTTATTCTGAGAATGTCATCCAGGAAAGTTTTTAAACGTTTCACTTAAATGCATGTCATTTACAGTATTTGCACAAAACTTGGCGTGTACGGCCAAAATAAATTGCATGATTAAACTTAAGTCTGTACATGATTACTGATGTATTTTTTCATTAATCACGTGAATAACTTGTTATTTTGACAGCCTTAGTTCCTAGTAATATGTATAGATTGTTAAACTTTTGTGCCAATGGGTTTGTTGTTCTTATTTATCTTTCGCTTGTGTTGTTGCCCAAAAAATAAATTGCAAGTGATATTGTTTGTATGACTATTGTTAAGTACTTTTGAGAGGCATTGTTAATGTTCTAACTATATTAAATTTTATTTTTCTAAAAGAGCTATCTTTTTATGTAACAATAACATTTTCATTATTGTTTTATAGGTTGAGCATCACATGAAAAAAATCTTGCAAAAAAGAAGGCTGAAATATTATGTATCACTTACTAACTTTTTTTTGTGATTAATAACTTTTGTCCAAATTCACAGGTTTTTTTGTTGATGATGCTAAATATGTACATCATAAACCACATGAAGTTAGTACATCAATTGAAGAAAATAGAAGGGGGACACATTTTATGACAGCACAGAAATATGCTGAAATATTCGGTATCCCCTATTAACTTTTATGTCATTATTAAAATGAGTCCAAATGTACACATTTAGCTGTAAAAGATACTAAAAGTCTACATAATAAACCACATGAAGTTACTACATAATTTGAGGGAAATAGAAGGGGGACACATTTAATGGCAGCACAGAAATATGCTGAAATATTCTTTATATCCTACTAACTTTTTTGTCATTAATAAAATTAGTCCAAATTCACAAGTTTTGTACAATGCCAAGTCTGTACATACCTGTACAATCCACATCATGTTAGTACGGGGGTCAGCAACCCGCGGCTCTAGAGCCGCATGCAGCTCTTTAACGCTGCCCTAGTGGCTCCCTGGACCTCTTTCAGAGATGTGTGAAAATGGAAAAAGATGAAGGAAAAAACATATTTTTTGTTTTAATATATTTTTTGTAGGAGAAAAAACATGACACAAACCTTCCTAATTGTTATAAATGCCACTGTTTATGTTATACATGCTTCACTGATGAGAGTATTTGGCAAGCACCGTTTTGTCCTACTAATTTTAGCGATCCTTGAACTCATCGTAGTTTGTTTACATGTACAAATGTATCCAATGCTGCCACAGAGAAACGTGTTTTATGCCATTCCTTCTTTGTCTCATTTTGTCCACCAAACGTTTAATCTGTGCGTGAATGCACAAAGGTGAGTTTTATTGATTTGCTGGAGTGCTTATCAGGCATATTTGGTCAATCCATCTAGCAGTATGTACATATTGCATCAATATGCCTTGTTTGTAGGTATATTTGAGCTCATTTAATTTCCTTTACTTATGTCCTCTGTGTATTTAATTTATATTTGCATGTCTCATGACATATTATTTGTTTGTAACATTGGCTGCATTTCTCATAGTTGTTTGTGTGCCATGTTGTTCCAGACCACAGCAAACGTTACCCAGCTTGTAAAGATTGTAATAAATCCATTAGAAGACAGCCTGTCGTTTCCCTTAACTTGGACACACACATCTATACCTTTGGCCATTCTGAGCCAGTAATTTCCAGAAGTTATCTCATCCTGTGAGAAGCCTCCATTTTACTAATGATTTCCAATGTTGCAAAAATGTGTAGAATAAAAATTAAAATACAACATTTCTGTCAAAGAAGATTTGCGTCAGCCTTTGATAGTAGGCTGTTATACCTAATATAGACACTTACATCATGTGTTGCCTTCATTATAACACTCATATAATGCTTTTAATTTTTTGCGGCTCCAGACAGATATTTTTTTGTATTTTTGGTCCAATATGGCTCTTTTAACATTTTGGGTTGCCCACCCATGTGTTAGTACATAGCTTGAGGAAAATAAACATAAGTGTGACATACTTTCTGGCATACAATACGTGATTTTTTAACATCTAATTGAGTCTACTCTGTAGTGTTTGTTCCCATTATATTGGTGTTATTTTTTAATCTATCAGAAGATTAAATAAATAATAAACCAAATGACAGGATGTTATTAATGTCACACAGCGGTGAAGTATGTCTTGTCTTGGTTTTTTTTTTGTCTTGTCTTTGAAAAGTATCTCTCCTCTCGTTTCAGGTCACTTGCCCTTCCTTCTGTGTCATCAGTCTGACGTCATCCCTGATCCCTGATTGTTTCCACCTGTTCCCCATTACCCTCATGTGTCTCATAAGCCCACACCTCCCTTTGTTCTGTACAAGAATGTCTCGTAGTCTCGTTCATCTCTAGCTTCATGCCAAAGCCTTGTCTCGTCTCGCTTTTGAGTATCCTGACCCTGAATTCGCTTGTTGGTATTTTTTGAGTTTCCTTTTCTCCTCCTAAGCAGAGTGATTTTTGGTTATATAGTTTTGCAGCCGAAGTGGTGAGTTTCAGTTTATTCTTACAGTTCTTCTTTTTCCTACATTTTTTGAGTGACATTTTGTTAACTATTTTTCTAGATCAGAAACAGTGTAGAAGTTTTATAGCCCATTGTTTCAGCCTCCTTTTGGAGCGTTTTTTGTTATTGATACATTTCAGAGTTATATTCGCTATTGATATTTTTTGTTTCCTTCTTTCGGAGTGATTTTCGGTTGTTCCTTTTTGTGGAACCTTTTTCGCCTAGTTGTCAGATTATAAATGATGTTGTATTGCCCTGACTCAGGAGGTGAAAAGTAGTATTCAAAATAAAAGCCTGCCGGCTTGTTCCCTAGTCTGCATTTGAGTCCTATTTTTGACCAAGCCTGACAATTAATGTAATTTCTATAAAATAGCAGGCTGATCAACCCCTCAGCAGCATGACACGTACACAATAGAGAAGCAGCGATGTGAATACAACACGTCATGTACGGATGATCAAAAGCATTTATTCGGGTCTGAATGTCACATGTTACACCAACAACATTTTTGAAAATTTTTGACATGATTGTAAGAATGTTGTATCATTAACATCGCTAATAACATGAAAGTGCTGCCGCTGTCTGAACAAGGCACAGAGCTCCACCCCCATGCGCGCTCCTTCGGCAGGTACACAAACATTTTCAGGGATACAGAATTTCGCACGACACCGGCAAATATAAACAAAACAAAACACAGACGGAAAGCAATAATCCATTAAAAAAAACAAGCAAACCAGAGTTCTGACCTAGAGAAGGCAGGGTTGGTAAAAAAAATAAATTCAAAAAAATCTGCATCCCGGTGGGACGCGCGGACTCCCGCAAATGTGCGTCCTTTTTTATTTCAATGCGTATAAAGACCCAAAAAGTGAGTTAACGCCAACACTGGATTAGGTTAGAATAGAACAGAAAGTTTTACTGACATTAAATTATTCATGATTTATGGTTGCCACTCCTGGTCTGTGTTTTAAGAAAAATACAATTATTAATAAGTACTAAAAAACAAACTATGGATAAATGTACACAGATAAGCCATGTAGCAGGTAAAACACATTTATTAAAGGCAAAACATAAATTGTAGGAATTTGTTACAAAATGTTGTCATTTCACTTGCATTGGTTGACGCTAATTGGGCGGTCTTAACTCCGCTAATAATTGGCAGCAAGCCAAACAGCTGTGTGCGCGTCTACGAATCTGCATGTTATGTATCTACATGCGCACAACAGAGGAGCTAGTTAACTTATGAGAATAGTGTATGTGTGTTGGCTGAGGGACGTCAGTTAGTGAGTGAGTGGGCGAGTAAAGAGAGAGAGGTAGCGCTTGCATTGCGCAGCAGAGAGATGAACGAGTCCTGCAAAACTAATAATAAAGCAACCAGATTGTTAGGAATTGACGGCTTTGAATTCTGACCAGAAAGCGCAACTAAGCAGGCCCATTGCCGGTTACCCCCGACAAAAACATCCGCCCTGGAAGGAAGGAAAGTCTGCCCTGTGCTCCTCGACTACGGTCTGCACCGGAGCCGAACAACAGGAAAAGTGTAACAATTACATTATTACCTGTCACTCTTTATAACTCCTTGTGCAGATCTGAATGCTTATTATTTAAATGTTTACCTAAGTTTGAAGCAAAGGTGGTAATACTAATCGCCACATTAGGCGAGGCGTGTTTTAAAGCAGCTGTTGTGAGAGTAGCGTATGAGTGTGTGTGCTCCTTTAAAAATGCCAGTATGTGGAGTAAGGGACGTAAGCAAGTAAGGAGAGGTAGCGGTAGCATGTGCAGGAGTGTTAATAGCATGGTGGATGTCCGGTTGTGCCCTGTGGAAATTATAAATAAAGTGACCAAGTTGTAACTAATCAACAACCTCGTCATTCCGAACAAAGAGTGGAGCTTTACAGACCCATTGCCGGGTAAAGTGAAGGATGTAACCTCTGACAAAAACATCGCTTGTATGCACTTTGTGTGTGCGTTTTGACACACTCAACATCATACGCCTTGGCTCTGTAGTCACCGCCGCACAGCGACATTCAGATGAGGGTAGTGATTTCGCACCGAATTCAATTGATTAGTACCGCAATACTTTATTAGTACCGGTATACTGTACAACCCTAGTCTGAAGTTGAAATTGTTGAAAAACTTTTCTCCGATCACTTCGCTGTATTGTTTTCCGTAACGTGCTTATAAAGCCAGGCTACTCCGTGCGTCTTGGCGTGCCGGGTACAGCACAATTAACCTGCAAACTGCATCATCCTTTTCTGAATCCATCACCTCATCTGGGATCTTATCTCATTGTGATTTGCTTAACTCCACCCCAGATGAACTGCTATCTTATTTTAATAACGCCTGCATGGAGGTCATGGCCATTGAAACAGACACGCACTAAACCAATGACGCAGTCGTGGCTGACCGAGACCATCCGCGAGCTCAGACGTGCGTGTCGACGCGCTGAGCGGAAGTGGAAAAAAGACAACCTTTGAGTCTCTCTACAAATATTAAGAAACAGTCTAGTAGAATATGAAAGGGCAGTCAAAGCAGCAACAAGCACTTATCTTTCTCATCTTGTGTCTAAGAATAGCCACAAATCACAGGTGCTATTTAACACTTTGAACTAGTTTATTTAGCCACTGAACTCCAACAGGGTGGTGCTTTCTTCTACTCTCTGCAAGCAATTTTTCTACATTTTTGACAGAGAAAATATATACGATTAGAGTGTACCTTCCTGCTGCTGTAGTCTCAGTGGAAACATGTCTTACTGCCTTGGAGGGTTTTGAGCCAGAGTCCCTCCTTGACTTTACAAATATAGTTCAACAGATAAAACCTTCTGCATGCCCACTGGACATTATCCCATGTCGGCCTTTTAAAATGTTTTTACCTTGATTGAGCCTTGTATTGTCCAACTCGTAAATTTTTTCCTGAGATGTGGATATTTTCCAAACTCCTTGAAACATGCTGTGGTCCAACCACTTATCAAAAAGAATAACCTTGACCCCAATATTTTATCGAATTTTAGACCATTCTCGAAGTTCCCTTTTTTTATCCAAGGCTCTAGAGAAGGTTGTTTATGATCAACTACATTTATATGAGAATCAGCACCTCCATGTCCGAGTCCATGGTTCTCGCCCGGAAAAGGGTGGAGTGCCATCTCCGGGTTGGGGAGGAGACCCTGCCCCAAGTGGAGGAGTTCAAGTACCGCGGAGTCTTGTTCACGAGTGAGGGAAGAGTGGATCGTGAGATCGAAAGGTGCGGCGTCTTCAGTAATGCGGACGCTGTATCGATCCGTTGTGGTGAAGAAGGAGCTGAGCCGGAAGGCAAAGCTCTCAATTTACCGGTCGATCTACGTTCCCATCCTCACCTATGGTCATGAGCTTTGGGTTATGACCGAAAGGACAAGATCACCGGTACAAGTGGCCGAAATGAGTTTCCTCCGCCGGGTGGCGGGGCTCTCCCTTAGAGATAGGGTGAGAAGCTCTGTCATCCGGGAGGAGCTCAAAGTAAAGCCGCTGCTCCTCCACATCGAGAGGAGCCAGATGAGGTGGTTCGGGCATCTGGTCAGGGTGCCACCCGGACGCCTCCCTAGGGAGGTGTTTAGGGCATGTCCGACCGGTAGGAGGCCACGGGGAAGACCCAGGACACGTTGGGAAGACTATGTCTCCCGGCTGGCCTGGGAACGCCTCGGGATCCCCCGGGAAGAGCTGGACGAAGTGGCAGGGGAGAGGGAAGTCTGGGCTTCCCTGCTTAGGCTGCTGCCCCCGCGACCCGACCTCGGATAAGCGGAAGAAGATGGATGGATGGGATGGACATTTGTATGCTGTTTTGCAAGACCTGTGTCACGTGACTTCAAATTTGACATCTCATTGGCTAGTTCTGAGACAGGATCGATTGCTACAATCTTAATATACCAGAGGTGAGTGTTGCTCTTTGAAGCAGCAAATTCTTTGACAAGGAATTTTTCAGCACTGAATCTTTCAGCACTGATTTTTTTACACTGAATTTTTGAACACTGAATTTGAAAACATTGAATTTTCAAACACACACATTTGTATGAAATGTTAGAAAAATTAAGTTCACAAAATTGAAACACAAAAAATTATGTTACATAAATTCAGTGTCGATAAAAAGACAGAAATGACCCTCCATATAATTTCCCCAGAAAAAACACGCTCTACAGATTGAACTTTTTGGATGTATTATGATGTACCTTATTGCCATATTTTATGACCTGGCTTAGAACGTGGCTGTTGCTGTATAGTGTGCAAATAAATTGGACATTTTGTGTATCCATCCATATATCCATTTTCTACCGCTTGTCCCTTTCGGGTTCGCGGGGGGTGGCTGGAGCCTATCCCAGCTGCTTTCGGGCGGAAGGCGGGGTACACCCCGGACAAGTCGCCACCTCATCGCAAACATTCACTCTCACATTCACACACTAGGGCCATTTTTTTTAGTGTTGCCAATCAACCTATCCCCAGGTGCATGTTTGGAGGTGGGAGGAAGCCGGAATAGCCAAAGGGAACCCACGCAGTCATAGAGTACATACAAACTCCACACAGGGGATCGAACACAGGACCTTCTTATAGTGGGGCACATGCAATAACCCCTTTATCGCTGTGCTGCCCGGCATGTTGTGTAATGATTTTATATTTAACACTATTTAGTGTTGAAATATATATATATATATATATATATATATATATATATATATATATTTACATTTTAAGTTTTAGTGTGTTATTTCAACTCGGGAAGGCGTGGCTCGGTTGGTAGAGTGGCCGTGCCAGCAATTTGAGGGTTCCTGGTTCGATCCCTGGCTTCTGCCATCCTAGTCACGTCCGTTGTGTCCTTGAGCAAGACACTTCACCCTTGCTCCTGATGAATCGTGGTTAGGGCCTTGCATGGCAGCTGGCGGGCATCAGTGTATGAATGTGTGTGTGAATGAGTGAATGTGGAAAAAGTGTCAAAGCCCTTTGATTACCTTGAAGGTACATAAGCGCTATACAAGTGTAACCCATTTACCATAACTCTATGAGGTGTTATCAAATAGACTACACGTGTTGTTCTTTTTACACTGCACACCAAAAATAACACCAAATGGGTGTTTCATTTAACGATTCTCGGTGTTGTTATCATCACTTACGCTAGTGTTGACCCTTTACACTTTTAAAAGTGTTATTTGACACAATTTGGTGTGGACCTAAAAGGACCACACAAAAGTTTTGAAAATAACTCCCAAGTGTTGATTTAACACTGTCAAATTTGCTGCACTCATTTGTGACGTCACACCTGGATTACTGTAATTCTTTGTATGCAGGCCTGGATCAAGGCTCTCTCCAGTGGCTGCAGCGCATGCAGAATGCTGCTGCTCGTCTTTTAAACAAAACTAAGCAAAGTGAGCACATTACTCCTGTTCTGGCCTCTCTTCATTGGCTCCCAGTTACTTTTATAGTTCATTTTAAAATGTTATCTTATTGTTTTTAAATGCTTGCACCAAGTAGCCCTGCCCTATTTTATTGAGCTGCTACAGCCTTATTCTCCCAGCAGGACCCTGAGGTCTTCAGACCAGCTCCTCCTGGCTGTCCCTAAAACTAGACTCAAAATCAGAGGAGATAGAGCCTTTTCAGCGACAGGGCCTAGACTGTAGAACAACCTTCTAATATCTACTAGATCCTCCCAGTCTCTGAGCCAATTTAAATCTAGGCTAAAAACATATTTTTATTGCCTGGTGTCAAATCCAGTTAGGCAGGATATCCTGGTCGTTGTATTTCTTGTTTTATACATTTTTATGTATTTATTTTTTTTAATCACATTTTAGTTATTTTAGGTGATATATTCTGCACTTCTGTTAAGGTATATTTTCTATTGTACTCATCCTTTTGTGTTACAATTATTATTATTATTATTTATGTAAAATTCTGTACAGCACTTTGACCAACTGGTGGTTGTTTTTAAATGTGCTATAAAAATCAATGAACTGAACTGATCAGTTTTACCCAAATAGATTTGTGTGAGTCCGCCATTTATATCCAGTTGTAGTCCAAAGTTGTAGTCAGTAAGTTCTTTCTTTTTCTTTTTAAGGGGCAGACTAGTTCGTACATGCACATGCATGCTAAAATCCGGTTGCCATTTCTAATAAAACATAGCGTATAGTTCTAACTTATATCTGTCAGCAGAATCCATGTGGAAACACTAAAAACTACAACATGGCTGACAGGGTGAGACAACGTCAAAGGGGGCTTGGCCTGGAGGAGGGCTGTAACACGTAATTTAAGACCGCTCACAAAACGGCGCCTTCTAAAGAGACAGTCAGAAATCGCCTTGAAAATGGTCTGGAAAACAATCTGTCATTTTTTTTTTACCAAAGCACCGACATTACATGTTATGCAGACCACAAGGAAATGTTTTAAATGTGGACATTTTTTTTAAAAAGTGGAGCAGAAAAGTGTGAGAAACATACTCATGTTATAACATAATTTAAACATACATTTTGTATAATGGGGCACAATTCAAAGTGTTAAAGTGTCCGTCTTTTCCTGTTTATGTGAATTTTTCATCTAGACCCAGCAAAATCGGCGGCGACGAGCCTGACAGCAGAGTCTCAAAAACTTTTGCACATTGACTTGACACAGGATTTTGACTCCATCCAGTCACCCCCAGCGTGTGGCTCTGCGTTGTGGCTACCAAGAAACCCCTTGCTCTTTCAAAACTTTGTCCAAGTCGATAAATGAGTGAGCCAGCTGCAAGGGAAAGGGCGGGGACATGTACCAGAACCCCAACAGGTAAATACAGAACTGATCTGGAAAGACTGTATTTTATAGATATTTGTGTGACCTGCTTGTGTGCCTGTGTTAACACAGAATGTCCTGGTTCAGTGGTTTCCTAGTCGCCAGAGTGGATGACCGTAAGACTGCGTGGGGGGAGCGCAATGGCAAGAAGTCCAAACGGAGGGGAGGCTCATCTTTGTGCAACCCACGTTACATGAGCTGCCTGCGGGACCCAGATGCCATGGACCCCCCATCTGGAGCCCCCCTCCACCAGCACCACCGTGGAGGAGTGGCAGGGGCCATGGGAGGTGGGAGTAATTTTGGTGCCCGATGCGGCTGGCAGGAGGACCACTACGGCAAAAGATCCGGGCCTCACAGGGAAGGGGTGGGGCTGAAATCAGTGGACTTGGACTTTGAGGACGGGGAGTTGAAGGGCAGAAAAGGTGGGTGTAATGGAGGAAATGGCGACATGGGCGAAAACAGCACCAACGGTGGCGGGGTGGTGACTGCTGCGGATTGCTGGCTCAGGGTGGTGCGGGTATTCCAATCGAAAAAGTTCCAGTCCCGCAAGCTGGAGCGCCTATACCAGCGATACTTTTTCAGGCTCAACCAGAGCTCCTTGACCATGCTGATGGGGGTACTTGTGATTGTGTGCGGCATCATGTTGACCTTCCACTGTGTCCACGCCCCCCCTCACGTGGCCTATTCATCTGCATTATCGGTGGCAATGGCGCTCTTCATGGCTCTTATGGTAGTGTGCAACCGCAACGGCTTCCATCAGGACTACATGTGGATGGTCAGCTACCTGGTCATCGGGGTTTTGCTGTCAGTCCAAGTGTTCGGGGTGCTCATGGTGGCTCCTCGTAGCGCTTCGGAGGGCATCTGGTGGTCCGTGTTTTTCATATACATCATCTACACCCTCCTGCCCGTAAGGATGAGGGCGGCCGTGGTAAGCGGAGCAGTGCTGTCCATCATACACGTGGTCACCACCTGGCAGATCAACCAGGAGGACGAGTTCCTTTGGAAACAGGTAAGAGAAGCTTAACCACTGGCTGCTTACGCTGCACACTTTGCTCAGCAAGGTTAACTTGAACTGACACAGAAAGTAAACAGGATAGAAAGTACAATGACAGTTCTGTGTTTGGAAAGCCTTTCAGGTATTTGCCTTGGGTGTAGATTTTAAATGAGTTCTGATATAGTCCTGATTTAGTCAAATCCAGGAATATATTTTGTAATATTCTGAAGTGATAACTCAGAGCAGACTGGAGTGAAAAAAAGTTTGGATTGCGTATAATTGTTTGTTGAAGATATCGAATCTTGAATCATTTGAGGCTAAATGTAGTGAACTATTTAGCTGCAACCAGCAAAGGCACTGTTGAAGCAGTCTCAAGTCATTTGTAGCCTAAAGAAGAACATGATGTGTCATACAGTATTTGGGACGTTGACCTCCCTCTGGCCAGCATTATTATGCGTTATACAACCGTGACATCGAAGTAAGAGTTCAGAACATTCACAGAGTGATTAAATAAGAAAAAATAATTAGGGGTATAAAAATCAATCAGTACAAACCGATAACCGATTTGAACTTTAGAGATATGAATACATCGTTTGGCGAGCCTCTGGATCGATCCATATGTAATATGGATTGCTCGATGTCTGTTTTTGAAAGTCATGAATCGGTTGATTGTAGATCTGTTACAAAATATGGCCACTGTAATCTTGCGAGACTTCTATGATGACGTAATACGAGCACTGTTGTTTGTGTCTGACAACGACAGAGCAACATGGCAGACAGTAATTCTGATTGACTTACCGAAAGAACCAAGCACAGACCAATCCATAAATTGTGCCAACCATGGAAGGCACCACACAGTGTAAACCAATCAGAAGCAACCTAAGGCGGGTCTTTGCGTCTTTGTTTTTCACACACACCTCAGCACAGTGTTGTCAACTTGGTGACTTTCTCGCTAAATCTAATATATTTCCTACTCCTCTTAGTGACTTTCTTTCTCAAAAGCGACTATTGACAAACCTAGCAACTGTTTTGAATGATTGGAGACATGAAAGCGCGTATCACTCTAAGTTCCTCAGCGTGCAAATGGTGCTGCTGTGAGCCTTTCCTCTCAGGCTGTCTACAGAGTGTCTGTTCTGATGGTGCGTTCCATTTGTACTGGTAAGTCTGAATTTCCAAGTTCCTTGTTGGAATTTCAACTGGAACACCCCTCGAGGTCGGATTTCTGACTCTGAAAGTCAGAGCATTCTCCCCACCCCCAGATCGTTTCAAAGATGGCTTCCCTGGATGTAAACAATGATATCCGCTTCTATAATCATAATTATGTTTTTGTAGTAGTAAATCAGCTATACACAATGTATTGCTGTATGTTTATAAATGATAACATCACTATAGGGCTGGGCGATGTACCAAGTTTGTAAGATATATCGATATACTTTTAAACAAGATATTAATTTTAAAAAATCTTAATATCAATATATTTTATTTCACGTTAAAATTACCAAATCTTGCTAATAAAGCTGGCGGCTGCTTTTGCTTTGTCTCAAACTTGCTATAAAAGTAAATTCTAGATTATAACACATTCATCTCTCACCTAGTAGCAGTAGACTAATATGGCCATGGATCGACAGGCTGGTTGACTTTCGCTGGTTGGCGAAAAAGACACAAAAAGACGCTTTTTGGTGCAACTTTTTTTTTTAACCCTTCGTGAGGATTGTGATTGAATCTTCATCCAAACAGTGGTTATGTGAGCGTCCCGTCGGTCGACATCCCAGCCACAGTGGAAATATTACAGTAAGTTTGTTTCATTATGGTTTAATATAGTTTATATGTTTATCACATAGCAATTCTGCGGATGCTAGTGTCAAAATAAAGCTGCATCTGGGTAGCAATCGGCGTTCTAAAACCTATTGCTCATCCTCTTTGTGTTCGGGCTCAAAAATATATAAGGTACTGAATCATCATTTTCCCAAAGGAATAGTTTTTGGCTCTCAACCAAGTCTGCTTGATTAGCATTGTTGTTGATGGGGAAGGGATCTTCGGTTCCAAGCACGACGTCACTAGAGATGTCCGATAATATTGGACTGCCGATATTATCGGCCGATAAATGCTTTAAAATGTAATATCGGAAATTATCCGTATCGGTTTCAAAATTTCAAAACCCCGCTGTGTACGCGGACATAAGGAGGAGTACATAGCGTCAATAAACCTTAAAGGCACTGCCTTTGCGTGCCGGCCCAGTCACATAATATCTACGGCTTTTCACACACACAAGTGAATGCAATTCATACTTGGTCAACAGCCATACAGGTCACACTGAGGGTGGCCGTATAAACAACTTTAACACTGTTACAAATATGCGCCACACTGTGAACCCACACCAAACAAGAATGACAAACACATTTCGGGAGAACATCCGCACCGTAACACAACATAAACACAACAGAACAAATACCAGAACCCCTTTCAGCACTAACTCTTCCGGGACGCTACAATATACACCCCCGCTACCCCCTCCCCCCCAACACAACCCCCACCGGCCCACCCCCCACCCCCCAACCCCACCCACTCCCACCTCCTCATGCTCTCTCAGGGAGAGCATGTCCCAAATTCCAAACTGCTGTTTTGAGGCATGTTGAAAAAAAATAATGCACTTTGTGACTTCAACAATAAATATGGCAACTTGAGTTGATTTATTTTGGAAAACCTTGTTACATTGTTTAATGCATCCAGCGGGGCATCACAACAAAATTAGGCATAATAATGTGTTAATTCCACGGTTGATATCGGTATCGGTAATTAAGAGTTGGACAATATCGGGATATCGGATATCGGCAAAAAAGCCATTATCGGACATCTCTAGTTATTTTATATGTTAAGCACATAGCAACGCTGCGGATGCTAGTGTCAAAATAAAGCTGCATCTGGGTAGCAATCGGCGTTCTGAAACCTATTGCTCATCCTCTTTGTGTTCGGGCTCAAAAATATAAGGTACTGAATCATCATTTTCCCAAAGTAATTGTTTTTGGCTCTCAACCAAGTCTGCTTAATTAGCATTGTTGTTGATGGGGAAGGGATCTTCGGTTCCTAGCGCGACGTCACGCGATCACGTGACTGCCTTCCTCATTATCTCTCAAAATGGCTCGGGAATCTCCATGAGATTGATGCTATTTTGATCATATTTATTTATCTGCAAACTTAGGTCTTTTGATGTCCTAAATCAGATGTGTATGATTATAACTTCAATTTAGAGGCCACTTTTTTGTTCCACTCTACTGGTACTTTAAGATGTGTATCATATTTACAAGGAGCTAATATGGTGTGAGCAGACATGGTGGTTTTGTCACCACGTCACATCTGCCCACTGACATGTTGTGCGGCTGTGTGGCTCTTGTCGTACAGTGTGTTGTTTGTGCGTCATGCCAAGGACCTGAGGGCTTGCTGAAGGTGAGCCTGGGCTGGATGGCTCTGTGCTTGTCAGCGTGCACGCTGTGTGACAGTGGGACAGTGCCATGATATAACGCAGGATCACTCTGCTCTCTGTGCTGACACACAAGAGGCGCTTTGTGCTTTGTGGCCAAGGAGTTGAGGCTAAGGGGGGCACACTGTGGTGGGTAATCACGTTCTGATCTGCCCTTTGTAGCCCTTTTATTGGAAAAAGGGCAATTCAAATGACTCTTATCCTGGGTAACTTTGTTGCATCCATTAAATGAAGGGAAGTCTTTCTTATGGTGGGAGTTGAGGGTACCTCTGTAGTCTTTACCATCAAGCACACAATATACCATAGTGCAATCCATCATCAGCTCCAACAATGTTTGCCTTATTTAAGAGAATGAATGCTGTGAGATAAAACTGTGGCCCAGTGATGCTGTCTGTATTCCTAAGGCCGCCTGTGCACCACCAAGCACAGTTTTACAGTGTCATTAATCACAGCTTCTCACTTGTGGGCAAGTATTTCCTCTTTCTCCAATAACTCATTAACCCCTCTGGGTTTCTGTTGGTGTTGATGGGTGTGGATAAAGTGTGGATCCTCATTTCCGCTTGTTGCAGATAAAACAAGTGCTTTTCAGTGAGATAGAAAGGTTTTTTTATTGACCTTTTCTGTTGCTACGTTAAGTTAGTTCACATAATCAAAAGGCAAAAAAGTCATAGCATAAATAGGTACTATGATTATTGTGATCTTTTCTGACTTATTAATGTTGATACGATGTTGGATACTCGTGGGTATATAATATTCGTTGGTGGCCTGAAACAAGTGAATGAAGAAAGTGAGAGGCTAATAATGGCGCTTTGTTGTTATCGTGTGAACAAGCAAACAACAACGTAAGGATTCAATGATAAACTGTATTAATAAATGACACATACACCCCCACACACTTAAAAAACACACACACCTTTATATAAACATGGCTATACAGTAGTACATTACAATTTATTTGAATCCATTTATAGCACAAAAAAACAATTATGCTGCAGTTTGATACATTCTAAAGAAGAAGGAAGAAGCAGAGCTTATTTGATCCTAACTCTGTTCCATGGTATCAAACATTGTACTTCAACAGTTCTTTTGCGTTATAACTGTAGGGGTGCAACAGCACTCAATACTCACGGATCGGTATGTACCTTAGTACAGAAAGGCAACAAAATGGCAAGCCATAAAAGTCTTTACTTTTATCATTTTCATTTGATATATTTGATTTTTCAAATAAATCATGAATTAAAAACTACTGGCAGCAAATACTCCAATGAATACAATTGTCCAATGAACAAATAAGAATATACTGTAGATATGGGCCACTTTGATACATTTTGTGCATTTAAAGTGGTTAAAGATAGGTAATATATATATATATATATATATATATATATATATATATATATATATATATATATATATATATATATATATATATATATATATATATATATGCTCTATTGGTGAGTAAGAAAATTATTGTACAACATTATAATATCGCTCAATAATATTGAATGTTATTGTTAGATGCTGAGGACCAATAATAAAACAGCTGCATAAACCCCTGGTTTATGTGTTTCTTTTTAATTAGGTAGAAGCTATAAAGTTGTAAAATAATATTGCTCAATAGACGATATGTTGAATATTTTTTATTTCTGACAGTCCAAATAGGTTGACACACACACATAGGAAGGAGGACTCTCTGTCCATCGTCTGTCTTTACAGCACGATCACCTCCTTTTTCACAGCCATGTGCGTAATAACTGTGTTAGATTACACATACTTTTTAGACATGCAAAATAAAAACTGTGCGTGCTGAATGATGATAGTTGCATCTTACTTTTATTAGTAGATTGCACAGTAGAGTACATATTCCTTACAATTGACCACTAAATGGTAACACCCCAATAAGTTTTTCAACTTGTTCCGGGGTCCACATTGATGAATTAATTAAGTATAGTCGTTCTGATGATAAGCATATATTCTGCATATTCATGAAGACAGACACGCTAAATGGTTGTGCTCCTTATTCTGCTCACTTAAGGGACGCAGTCCTCATATGTTTGCACTGTTTCTTAATTTGACGCATATTTGTGAGTTTATTCCTAAGTAGGGATGTCCGATAATATCGGACTGCCGATATTATCGGCTGATAAATGCTTTAAAATGTAATATCGGAAATTATCGGTATCGGTTTCAAAATTGTCGGTATCGGTTCCAAAAAGTAAAATTCATGACTTTCTGAAACGCAGCTGTGTACACGGACGTAGAAAGAAGTACATAGCCCCAATAAACTTTGAAGGCACTGCCTTTGGGTGCTGGCCCAGTCACATAATATCTACGGCTTTTGACACACTCACAAGTGAATGCCATACAGGTCACACTGAGGGTGGTCGTATAAACAACTTTAACACTGTTACAAATATGCGCCACACTGTGAACCCACACCAAACAAGAATGATAAACACATTTCGGGAGAAAATCCGCACCGTAACACAACATAAACACAACAGAACAAATACCCAGAACCCCTTGCAGCACTAACTCTTCCGGGACGCTACAAAATACCCCCCCCCCCCCCCCCCCCATACACACACACACACTTCAACCCCACCCCCCCAACCCCGCCCACCTCAACCTCCTAATGTTCTCTCAGGGAGAGCATGTACCAAATTCCAGGCTGCTGTTTTGAGGCATGTTGAAAAAAATAATGCACTTTGTGACTTCAATAATGAATATGGCAGTGCCATGTTGGCACTTTTTTCCATAACTTGAGTTGATTTATTTTGGAAAACCTTGTTACATTGTTTAATGCATCCAGCGGGGCATCACAACAAAATTAGGCTTAATAATGTGTTAATTCCACAACTGTATATATCAGTATCGGTTGATATCGGTATCGGTAATTAAGAGTTGGACAATATCGGAATATCGGATATTGGCAAAAAAGCCATTACCGGACATCTCTATTCCTAAGATTGGATTGATCTAACTCCTGTTTAAAAAATGTTTTCTACATTTTCAGGTAGCCTGTTGTTGTTTGCTTTGTATAATATTTTTTGTGGTTTGGAAATGTAAAAGGTATATACATTTCAATATTTTAGGTTTATTGAACACATAATTGTATGTTCCCTGCAGACAGCCATATAGATTATCCTAACTGATCTTCTCTGCAGCACTGTGAGAGATTGAAGTGTACTTTCATACACACCTTTCCATACAATAAATCAGACATGGTAACTATCAGAGAACAATACAGAGTATGGAGACATTTTTGTTTCAGAATTTATTTTGCCTTATTCAATAATGAAATATGTATTGCCAATTTACATTGTTTGTACTAAATGTGTGGTTTCCAGCTTATGTTGTTATCTATTTTAGGTTTTAAAAATGTGTTTCCTTGTAGGACTTGTACCATGTCAGTGTCTATACCAAATATTGGTATTTGTGTTTGAGTATCTATTTTTGTTTTTTGGAATATTATTATTTACTTGGATTCAAAGAATCCAAGTAAATGTTTTTTTTAATTAAACCATCTTTGTGGTTTGTGCATTTCTACCATAATAGGTTGCATTCATTTCTGTGATGTTTCCCCTGAGCAGAATGCAGTAGTGTCACCTGCGAATAGTATTAGCTTTAGAGCAGTGGTTCTTAACCTTGTTGGAGGTACCGAACCCCGCCAGTTTCATATGCGCATTCACCGAACCCTTCTTTAGTTAAAAAATAAATAAATAAATATATATATATATATTTTTTTTTTTTTATTTTTTTTTTTTAATTCAAGGCAAAGTTATGTTTTTTTACTGGTGCACAAAATGAACTGTGTATGACCATCACCTTGTTCAAAGAACAAAACCAACACAGTGCATGAACTCACAACAAATTACACACCTGCAAATCAGACGGAAAATTAGAGGGAACATTGTTTGGGGGTATCCATAATACGGCGATAGGGAGAAGTTTTTATTTACACGATGAGTGTCTAGACCTCTGTGGTAGAGGCTCCGCCGAACCCCTGAAGCTGACTCACAAAACCCCTAGGGTTCGATCGAACCCAGGTTAAGAACCACTGCTTTAGAACTTTCATGGCTTTACTGATGTCATTTATACATAGGTTGAATAGTTTTGGACTCACAACTGACCCCTGTGGCACACAGCAAGCTATATCTAAGCACACGGATGTGTGGTCTCCCAGCTTCACATATTGCTTCTTGTTTGTTAAGTACCAAGTTTAAATGGTTCTTCTGTGACAGAGCTTTTACCCAAAATACTTCAATTATCCGCATTGAAATTAATTAAAATCAGTTAACCCACACTTGGCCGCCAAAATCATCACAATTGGAACATGTAACATGTTTTATTTAGTAACATAATGAGTGCTAGGTATCATGGTCAATTTCCCAAATCGATTTGATTTCAATTCATAAGGTTTTAAACTGATTAATCACGATTCCATTCGATTCGATCTGCACTTAATATTGAAATGTCCTTTGTTTGTTCTCTTCACCATAAACAACTTTGGACAACTTTCACAAATGTTGCAAAAGAGCAATTTTAAAATAAGAAAGGATAATCAATATTATGCTTTGTGAATGGATATCGTAAAATAAAAAAAAATTCGAATCGAATCGATTATTTTACCCAACCCTTTTTGTAATATGAATGCACAGCATTTATCTTTAAAAGCGGATTCAAACTGTATACCGTGCTTCTGTCAAACACACCATTAGCAGCTTCTACATATTTTCAGGGATAAATGATTTTAACAACCTTAGCTGGCGTCATTTTAGCCTTTATGGACTCTTTCTGCTTTAGTATTGTGCAAGTTGAAGCGAGCTTGTACTGCTTCGCCCAGTCGGCTGCACGCACACCTTGGTAAATATTTCCGATGATTTATTTTTTTTAATTTAATGAATATCATTCACTTCTTCTTCTCAGCACTCTCCTTCAAACTCACCTTCTTCAGACCTATGGTTGGAAAGACTAATTCATGTCTCCCTGACTGTCTGTTTACTTGCTGTCTATTAGCTATTTTTTGCAAGTGAGACACAGGAAGTTTTGGTTGGCTCTTACAGGTTTCACTGTGACATTTTCTACGCCAACTAGCAACGGGAAGGCTTGAAACCCGAATTCTTGCTCGCAACCTTAAGTATAAAAAGTAACCGAGAGACTGCTGGTATCACAAAGATGCCATTGTATTAATATTCAAGACTGTGATTCCTTTAGAGCATTTGAGTATTTTGAGTAATAGTAAAATTCATAAAAAAATGCCTCAATATTAAAACAAAGAAAATCACATTTAGAAAGGATTACAAAGTCAACATGAAAAAGGGTTACATTTAGGAAATACAATCTGTGTTGGCCCTGCGATGAAGTGGCGACCCGAATACAGCTGGGATAGGCTCCAGCCACCCCTGTGACCCCAAGAGGGACAAGCAGTTGAAAATGGATGGATGGATGACAAAGAGCTCAGCATCAATACTGTAGTTTGTTTTGGTAAAGCAAATGTAAACAATCTTGGAAAATTAATTAAATTTTTTATATTAATATATTTATATTTTTTATATAATAATTGTCATGGGTCCGAAAACAGAGTCTAATTGATACATACAGCAAAAAAATGTTTTTATAAATTTGCCATTAGCTATTTTATTACACTGTTTGTGGGACGGTGTGGCTCGGTTGGTAGAGTGGTTGTTCCAGCAACTTCCCGATCCCGCTTCTGCCATCCTAGTCACTGTTGTTGTGTACGAGTGCAAGATACTTTACCCACCTGCTCCCAGTGCCACCCACACTGGTTTAAAATATAACTTAGATAATTGGTTTCACTATGTAAAGCGCTTTGAGTCATGAGAGAAAAGCGCTATATAAATATAATTCACTTCACTTCACTGAATGTAAAATAAATATGACAGTTCATTGATAACATAATGAGCTTTGCATAAATGTTTTTTCACTTGCTTGCTTTACTTGGTATACTTGCTTATAAACACAGAGAGAAACGTTTAAAGTATTGTTTACACATTCTTAGCTTGGTTACCGTAGCAAACGTAAACCAACAATATCATCTTTGGACTGTCCTTTGTCACGTCATCGGCGGTCACTCGAACGAGTATGACGATCCTCCTGGTAGGAGTGTATCCCTTTATGGAGGATGCCTGTCCGTGACTTTGTTTTACGTGGGGAGACTGGTGCACAGACAGTCACCACACGATCCTTGACAGAATCGGGTCAGGGTCCAGTGGCATGGAATCCAAGACGACTGGGGACCCTTTTCTGCTGCAGCCTTATTCCGCCATCGCAGCCGTTGTGGTAGTTCTTAAATCTACCGTCTTCCGCCTGCTTCGCCGTTGAGGTCTTCACCGTATCCCTGGCTAGGGGGCAGTCAGGTACTAGGCCTTTGCCAAGGGCCACCTGGGTTAACCGTAGTAAAGGGGTTAACCTCCTAGTGCCCCAAGACCCCATAGAGGAGCCTCCACTGCCGGATGCACTTTAACGTCATGCCCAGGACGTATACTGTAGGTCAGCCCATTCAGGTAAAAAATATAGTGTACATAAATTCAACATCAATACATCAACAAATGTCATTTCCAAATACACCCTGATGGGACTTGAGATAAAACTGTTCCCAAGTTTTGAGCAAATAAATGACATGCATTCCAAAATATTCCTGTATGACATTCTGACAATAAAATTGCACTTGTGTCCAAATACTGGGCTCTTTTTTGAAGTAATTTAAATAATCCAAATTCAAGCGTGTTATTAATCTGATAAATAAATAAATACATTTGACCAGCACTAGTATAAATCAAAGATAAACACGAAATCCAATTAAAATCTCCATCCATCCATCCATCTTCTTCCGCTTATCCGAGGTCGGGTCGCGGGGGCAGCAGCTTAAGCAGGGAAGCCCAGACTTCCCTCTCCCCAGCCACTTCGTCCAGCTCCTCCCGGGGGATCCCGAGGCGTTCCCAGGCCAGCCGGGAGAGATAGTCTTCCCAGCGTGTCCTGGGTCTTCCCCGTGGCCTACCGGTCGGACGTGCCCGAAACACCTTCCTAGGGAGGCGTTCGGGTGGCATCTTGACCAGATGCCCGTACCACCTCATCTGGATCCTCTCGATGTGGAGGAGCAGCGGCTTTACTTTGAGCTCCCCCCGAATGACAGAGCTTCTCACCCTATCTCTAAGGGAGAGCCCCGCCACTCGGCGGAGGAAACTCATTTCGGCCGCTTGTACCCGTGATCTTGTCCTTTCAGTCATGACCCAAAGCTCATGACCATAGGTGAGGATGGGAACGTAGATCGACCGGTAAATCGAGAGCTTTGCCTTCCGGCTCAGCTCCTTCTTCACCACAACGGATCGATACAGAGTCCGCATTACTGAAGACGCCGCACCGATCCGCCTGTCGATTAAAATCTCACCAAAATAAATGCTGACTCACCATTGTTAGGAAGTTGGAATTTGTTTTCCAGAGAGAAGATTGTTTGATGTGTGGTAGTCGCTGATCATCTAGTCTGGGACGGGTATAGCAACAATGATTTGGAAAGTTCTGGATAGATACTGAATAAGATTTATACCTTCCTGCTAAGTTTTTTTGTTTTTTTTCATCAACTAATTAGTGGTGGAACTGTTCAACTGTTCGATCTTCTAAGAAATATGAACAAATTTGCTTTTCACTGGGCTGTCAAAATTGTATTTTGTATTCACTTATTTCCATTCCTACATACTTTAGTTATTGTCCTGTATTATTTATTTAGATGATTTTCCAATATTTAACAAATCACTCTACGATTTTTACCTGTGCTTGTTAACATCCTGCAAAGTATTAATAATGCGTTTTATTCAAAATCTAAGAGAAGTGGTTTAAAATAGTTGCACTATAAGTAATTATGTAGGTCCTAAACGTTGTAAGAGAAAAAACATCTCCACCAGGTTCTTTCCGTACTTTTCATTAGTCTCCAGGATTTAATAGTGGAAATGCATTTTAATCAGACTAAACTTCACACCGAATCGATCCCATCAGCTGTTGTCAGCTTCACGGACAATTGCGGTGCTGGAGCGTTCATGCTGTGTGCATAATGCATCTAGATGGGGAGACTCGCATCCCAGCGGGGCAAGTGTCAATCTGTGATCACCTGTACAAAGCTGCAGCTATAAAATAAGTGAAGCGGCTGCAATTGCGGGAGAATCCGATATTCTCCCCACGCAATCCCTCCACCGGCTCCTTGATAAATAATTTGTGTGCCTAATGTGGCAGCAGCCTTTTAACAAGGAGACCTGTCACATGTACACTTAGCTCACAACTACAATGGGTGCCTCTCCCTCACGCACGTGCACACACACACACACACACACACACACACACACAGAGCACCCTCAATTCCTGGCCTAACAGTTTATTTTTAGTTACACACATTTATAGTTGCCTAACTTTTTATGATGATACACACACATTTTCCTGCATGCGGAAGTCACCAGCCATTGGGCCAATAGGAGCACTGGA
Organism: Nerophis lumbriciformis; assembly: GCF_033978685.3. NCBI lineage: Eukaryota > Metazoa > Chordata > Actinopteri > Syngnathiformes > Syngnathidae > Nerophis > Nerophis lumbriciformis. The sequence continues at coordinate 30,197,950 of NC_084548.2, read as the reverse complement.
AATTCACATCCGTTCTTTCACTCTCTTCTCTCTCTTACTTCTAAGAATCATGGGGAATAAACAGCATTGCTAAGTGTCTCCCTCTGTGCTTGTGCTCAGTTGGTCCAGCGGTTGCCATGGAAACAGGTATGACTCAAGTAGCAAAGACACAGTTTATTCTGCTGGTTTACAATTAGGTAACTGTCACTTCCAGTATAAACGTCCTACTAAAAAACAATGAAGAAAATATCACAATGCATTCGTGCTATTTACTTCCTCAGAGAATCAGAAGGGCCAACGATGTATGACAAAGGGCTCTGAGCTTTGTTGACACGCTCCCGCTTGCCTGCTGCTAGGCCATAATCCCTCTGACCCCCCATCCTCTGTTGTCCGTAATGAGACGGTCCATAATTAAACATGGGTCATATGAGTGGTGGTTGTCAAGGGTAAAGAGAGGCATACACAGGATGTTGTTTGGTTTGGAGAAGCTTCTATCTGCTGGGCTTGTCATGACTGGGCATGTTTTTTTGACTCAGTGCTGTACAAAGCTGTAAAATAGAACAACTTTTTTTTTACTGGAGACGATAGGCTTCTTTATGTTGCTATCAAAATTGAAATATGTCATCAAGCCTATTTATGGCTGTGTTTTATGCTCTAAAGTTAGACATTTTACCTCTGGCTTTGAGTTGATCCCCAACGACGCCATCAAACACCTCTATTTTCTGAAACCAATTTAAAAAAAAGTATTTTATTATCTCAACTTTAACTGTTTTCCATAAGGTTTCGCTATTCTTTAGAATGAAAGCACGTTGGCTTTTGTCCAGTGACGGAACACTTTAGTAGTCACACTCTCCCCACAGAAGTCACACCGGCTTGGTTGCCAAGAGAAATGCGTGGTGAGGACTTTGACACTGTGAGGACCCCCCATAAATACTAGTACAGACAAACATAGCATGAATGAATAAGGACATTTTAATTGAATGCTTCATGTTAGAGGCCTACTGAAACCCACTACCACCGACCACGCAGTCTGATAGTTTATATATCAATGATGAAATCTTAACATTGCAACACATGCCAATACGGTCGGGTTAACTTACTAAAGTGCAATTTTAAATTTCGCGCGAAATATCCTGCTGAAAACGTCTCGGTATGATGACACCTGCGCGTGACGTTACGGATTGTAGAGGACATTTTGGGACAGCATGGTGGCCAGCTATTAAGTCGTCTGTTTTCATCACAAAATTCCACAGTATTCTGGACATCTGTGTTGGTTAATCTTTTGCAATTTGTTCAATGAACAATGGAGACAGCAAAGAAGAAAGCTGTAGGTGGGAAGCGGTGTATTGCGGCAGGTGTTGTGCCGGATAACGCACCCCCGCCGTCGAATGCACCCCTTGACTGTTGTGCCGGATAACACAGCTGGTGTTTCATTGTTTACATTCCCGAAAGATGACAGTCAAGCTTTACCATTGGCCTGTGGAGAACTGGGACAACAGAGACTCTTACCAGGAGGACTTTGAGTTGGATATGCAGACACGGTACCGTGAGTACGCATGCAGCTGCGGCTTCCAAACATTTGGTCCCTTGCCCGTACGTGCGTGCCGCTATGTGCATGTCACGTACGTAACTTTGGGGACTTTGGGGAAATATATGTGCTGTATGAACTTTGTGAACGGTACTTTGGGCTGTGGGATTGATTGTGTTGTGCAGGTGTTTGAGTTGTATTGGCGGGTTATATGGACGGGAGGGGGAGGTGTTTGTTATGCGGGATTAATTTGTGGCATATTAAATATAAGCCTGGTTGTGTTGTGGCTAATAGAGTATATATATGTCTTGTGTTTATTTACTGTTTTAGTCATTCCCAGCTGAATATCAGGTCCCACCCGCCTCTCACAGCATCTTCCCTATCTGAATCGCTCCCACTGCCCTCTAGTCCTTCACTCTCACTTTCCTCATCCACAAATCTTTCATCCTTGCTCAAATTAATGGGGAAATCGTCGCTTTCTCGGTCCGAATCGCTCTCGCTGCTGGTGGCCATGATTGTAAACAATGTGCGGATGTGAGGAGCTCCTCAACCTGTGACGTCACGCGCATATCGTCTGCTACTTTCGGTACAGGCAAGGCTTGTTTATCAGCGACCAAAAGTTGCGAACTTTATAGTCGATGTTCTCTACTAAATCCTTTCAGCAAAAAATGGCAATATCGCGAAATGATCAAGTATGACACATAGAATGGACCTTCTATCCCCGTTTAAATAACATCGCATTTCAGTAGGCCTTTAGGGCTGCATATGACCTAAAAATAATATCCCCCTTTTTTTTTCTTTTTTTTTTTTTACAAAAAATTGGATTTACGATTTTTTTCTCTACTTTTTAAAGAAACCATTGAATACAAATGACAGATGATTCAAAACAAGTTTTTTTTATTTTTTTAAATCAAAAACTATTAGTATGACACTGCATCCTACTCTAGGCAAAATTCTAATTTGTATAATGTTGTTCTTTTTAGACCAGATATAAATTGTACTTTTTATGGAATAATTTTCAAATAATTAAATTAAGAGCTGCCCTTGGGAAGCAATACTTCTGCTTGAATAGAATACTTCTGTTAACACAAATGTAGCATTGCATGCAAATAATCTCCAACATTGAGATCAATGAAGTGCAAACTTTAAACTTCTCTCTTTAATAAAATACTTCTGTAAATAAAAATGTAGTAGTATACATTGTATCCAGATAAATAATGAAGTAAAACATTGAGAGGACTATAGTTTGTTTCAGTAAGTAGATAAAGTAAATGCAGCCTTTTTCAATCACACATCTTGGTGGTGTGCAGAGCAAATGCATTATTGATCGCTCTGTGCATTGTGCTTCTTTCTCATCCTGCATGGCATCATCATACACACCTGCTTTAAATAATTCCACCATAATATGGTGATTTTTGGCCTCATTGTTTGTTGCGGTCTTGTTTGCCACGTAAAGAGTTGTATTTCCTCCACTCGGCTGGGGGCTTTGGTTTCAGATGGTGGAATAAGTTTGTTGTGCTGCTGCCTTTTTGAAACAAACTTTTCAGTGTGCCGTCACTTGTTTCACGCCTGTTTCTGCAAGACTAAAGTACTCACAACACTTCTCTTCACGTTTGCGTTAGCATTAGATATGTTTTGCTACGTCTGCTGCTAAGGAAGTAAGTGGACGGCGCAAGCTACGGAAGCTCCTGAGGGGCAAAAACTATGCCGTAGCAAGAGGAGAAAAAAAGAAGAGTTTAAAAAAAAATTCAAATATCATGGAATGCCATCCATCCATCCCTTTTCTACCGCTTATTCCCTTCGGGGTCGCGGGGGGCGCTGGAGCCTATCTCAGCTACAATCGGGCGGAAGGTGGGGTACACCCTGGACAAGTTGCCACCTCATCACAGGGCCAACACAGATATTTGTAAAAATGCCAATAAGCCCTTTAGAAGCATTAAAGATAAGCTGACTCAATTTAAGATATTGAATAGATTGTATTTTACATCTTTCCAGCTGTTTAAAATTGGTGTAGTAGATAGCAAGTTATGTATGAAGTGTCGGGCAGCTGAGGGAACTCTTGTTCATTTATTGTGGGAATGACAGAGAATAAAAGAGTTATGGTTGAAAACAACAAAAGAAGCAATCACATTCCTTAATATAAACATCCCAATGACACTGCAAACGTGTATTTTTGGGGATCTCCATCAATTTAGTAACGTGTCATCAAAGAGTAAAAATGCTTTTCTTTCAATATGCATAATAACAAAAAGGGTAATATTAAAAAAATTGGATAGATGTTGATAGTCCAACTCATACTGACTGGTACACACAAGCTATGGAGATGATATCAGTAGAAAAAACTGCATTTAGTTTAGATAATAATGAGTCATATATTGGAATATGGGATCCATTATTTAAATTTGTTTTAACTATTAAAAAACCAAAATATGACTTATTATATCCTTGTGGAAAATATTGGACACAGTGTGTTGTCAAGTTTATGAGATGCGATGCAAGTGTAAGCCACTGTGACACTATTGTTCTTTTTTAATTAATTTTCAATACATTTTTTTATTAATGTTTTTGATGATAATATCAATGAGGGTTTTTTAATCACTGCTATTTTGAAATTGTTACTAATGTTGATTTTGTTGTTGATGGTATTCATTTTTGTTTCGCTACTTTTGGATTGTTCCGTGTCATGTTTGTGTGTCCTCAATTGCTCTCAATTGCTCTGTTTATTGCTATTCTGGGTGTTGCTGGGTCGGGTTTGGTTTTGGAGTTGGATTGCATTGTTGTGGTGTTTTTGTGTGTTGTTTTGTTGAATTGATTAATAAATTCATGAAAAAAAAAAAAAAAAAATGTAATCATCTGCAACAAAACAGTTGAATATATCGGTACAACCGATATATCGCCCAGGACTACTCCATGGGGAGAAATTCTCTTTAACTTTTGACTTGTTTTTATTTAATTCTTGCATTCAGTCTTTTTGTGATAGCATGTTATGTGTCCTCGAAGGGAAACTGCACATTTTTTTTAAATTTTACCAACCATTCACAATCCCTATGTAAGACAAGAACACATATGTCTTTCTTTTTTAATGCATTCTGATTTGTAATATACGACAAGTGTGACGTCGCTAAAAAAACATAAAGCCCTCTAAAAAAAAATCCAAAAACCGTCAACAATACTCCATTTACATGTTGTGACCTGAATATTAACCAAGTACTAGCGATCTACCGTATTTTTCGGATTATAAGTCGCAGTTTTTTTCATAGTTTAGCCGGGGGTGCGATTTATACTCTGGAGCGATTTGTGTGTGAAATTATTAACACATTACCGTAAAATATGAAATAATATTATTTATCTCATTCACGTAAGAGACTAGGCGTATATCAGCAATCGTCACACACACACCAATAAAAATTTGGCGGGGGCGGGTCATGGCAGAAGTGCATTGTGAAAAACAAGATGCTACCTGCTACTACTTCCGTACCTATGAAAATTGATCATTTCAACATTGGCGGTAACTTATAAAAACTGAGAAGGTCTGAACAAAAATGGCACCGAAAAGGAAATCATATACTGCAGATTACAAGCTGGAAGTAGTAAAATATGCAGCAGGAAACGGCAATCGAGCAGCAGAAATAAAGTTTGGATTAAGTGACAAACTTGTAAGGCACTGGCACAAAATGTCCCCAAAAAATGCGACTTATACTCTAGTGCAGTGTTCCCCAACCTTTTTGTAGCTGCGGACCGGTCAACGCTTGAAAATTTGTCCCACAGACCGGGGGATTATTATTTTTTATTTATTTTTTCATAAAGAAATACAATCATGTGTGCTTACGGACTGTATACCTGCAGACTGTATTGATCTATATTGATATATAATGTTTATATTGTGTTTTTTATGTTGATTTAATTTCTTGTGCGGCCCGGTACCAATCGGTCCGCGGCCCGGTGGTTGGGGACCACTGCTCTAGTGCGACTAATATATGTTTTTTTTCCTTCTTTATTATGCTTTTTTGGCCAGTGCGATTTTTACTCCGGAGCGACTTATAATCCGAAAAATACGGTAGTTATAAGGGCTAACACAACTACTTTTAGCGACGCCGTGATCATAGATAGGTAACTAGCTTATGCAGCTATAGAGATTCTGAGCCAGTGAGCTGCTTCATCGCCTTTGGGTTGGTAAAAGTTAATTCTGGTTTCTTAATAATGCCTCTCATTTGTATAGTAGAAGGTTGTAGCCATAGACCAAGAAGTTGGTCAACGTTGACATTCAATTTAGACCCAGACTTGGCGAGAAAGACATGAAAAGACACTCATTAGCGCCCACGTATAATGTGAACGATACCCTTACCTAGTCAATAACGGGTAACCGAAGCAAAGAATACAAAAAACCCAAACGGTAAAATGTTAAATGATGTTTAACTGAAAGGTGCTTGTAACCTCAGCATTACTCAACTGGTCGCTATCAACACTTATATTCTGTATTCTGTATATCTCCAATATACCATATTTACTATATTCATCAGTCAGTGCGATGACTGCCATTTGGAAGTAAGAAATTTGGATTTGATTTATGTTCAGTATTGTAAATTTGGCCTGTCATTTGTAGAACTGACCACTTCTCATAATTATATGGTATATACTGACTGCGTGTAAAACAGGAAATGGCCTGCTCACTACTGAAACTAATATACAAAACGCACGCACGCACGCACGCACGCACACACACACACACACGCGCGCGCGCAAACAACATTTCGTAGAATATGAGAATTTTGTAGAATCTCGTAGAATCAGTGGCCTTGTGGTTAGAGTGTCCGCCCTGATACTGGAAGGTCGTGAGTTCAAACCCCGGCCGAGTCATACCAAAGACTATAAAAATGGGACCCATTGCCTCCCTGCTTGGCACTCCGCATCAAGGGTTGGAATTGGGGGTTAAATCACCAAAGGATTCCCGAGCGCGGCGCACACTGCTGCTCACTGCTCGCCTCACTTCCCAGTGGGTGAACATGGGGATGGGTCAAATGCAGAGGACAAATTTCACCACACCTCATGTGTGTGTGACAATCGTTGGGACTTTAACGCACACACACTCACACACACACACACACACACACACACACACACACACACACACACACACACACACACACACACACACACACACACGGGCAGATTATGTTTTACATTTTTGTTAGCAGAGTTCTGACAGTCCAGGTAAAAATGACAATTATATGATAATCATATTACATGATTTTGCCGTTATACACATTTACAATAGAGATTTTATTGAAATGTAAAAGTGGGTCAATACTTTTGCACATTACTGATAACAGTCATCCCTCGCCACAGTTTACGGCCTAACACTATTGCACTATTTGTTTTATTTTTTAAGCATATTCTATCAAATTTTGGCCAAATTTGAGCATTTTTAAGCTTAAAAATAGCTAAGTTAAATTAAAAAAAAAGGTTAAACCCCTCACCTCCCAGGGGGTGGAACAAGGGGATGAGTTTAAATGCAGAGGGTAATTCCACCACACTGTGTGTGTGACTATCAGTGGTACTTTAACTTTGAACTTTAGTATTGGCCACTGGATGACACCAAACCTATTGGAGTGCGCTGTTCAGTATCGTGGCCACTGATTGGCTCAGCCTCAGGCTAAGTTACTTGAACTTGTGTATTATTTCTTATCTGGAGGGTTCTCACTAGATAAAAAAAACCTTATTGAGTAGGTCATAGGTCAACATGTTTTGTATGCACTGGCTATAAAAATATTATATTGTGATAATGAATGCATCCATATACCACTCTTATTTGTGTATTTTAGAAATTGCTAAGTTGTACGCTTTTATAGAAGCACATTTAAAAAATGAGGAGAATTATTAGTTCTCCTTCTACTGAATAAAACACTAAAATGATTAAGTCCTGGACAATCAAAACAACTGTACGTGGGCTTTAGATGATATATTTTGAAAACAGTTTTGTGTGTCATTCTGGAAATTTGCCCTGCATGCATTTTGTTAACTCTTTGCAGCTGAAGCAGGCACAGAATGTCCTTAAAACTGCGAAGTCAGCGAGTAAGTGGGGCCTGACTTGTTATCAAGTATGGTTGTGGTCATTTGTGATAAGGCGGTGTGTAGACACCAGGCCCAGGCTGAGTACACAAACCCAGCAGATGCTTGGCACGGCGCACATTCTCTCTCACAAAGGCTAACGTGACACTGAGCGCCAGAGGTGTGGACTCGAGTCACATGACTTGGACTCGAGTCAGACTCGAGTCATGAATTTGATGACTTTAGACTCGACTTGACAAAATGTAAAGAGACTTGCAACTCGACTTAGACTTTAACATCAATGACTTGTGACCTCACTTGGACTTGAGCATTTTAACTTGATATGACTTGCTACTTTCCCCAAAACCCAAAGATTAAAAAGTTATTCAGAAGCGCTCCGTATCTTTCATTTTGTACTTGTCTATCAGTGTGTTGTGTGTGTCAGCGTGTGTGCTCTCAGTACAATAGCCAATCAAATGAGTTCTACGTTGTTTTCGTCCCAAAGCACTCATCCAATCAAATTGCAGGAAAACCACCGAAGAAGAATTGTCAAACGACGCGCCAGTGAGAAAAAAATATGCCAAAGTTGGTTTCGTACGGGTATAAAAACTACGACTTGGTCAACAAAAAACGAATTGCCGTATGCAAAACATGCAGTTCAAATATTACAGACGGAGACGCAACAACTTCCAACTTCGTTCGACATTTGAAGTTGCACAAAGAAGGGTAAGTTTTGAATGTAAGATAACGTTTATTGGCTAAGTAACGTGACTTTTATTTGCTGTGTAGTTAAATCAGTGAGGCTGTAAACTCACTGCTAACGTTATAACCATAGACATCTTATAAGGGTACACAGCATCAAGTGCTACTGCCTATTGGCGCATGACGAGACGCGGGGCCGCCATCTTGGAGTGGTGATCCGCTTCACTCAGTGCAATTCATTTGGCAGGAGCAATGAACTGTCAGCGCATTTAATTCATCTTACCTCACTGAATACCACTGATTTTCACGCGCTTTTTTGTCATACGTCTAGCTATGATAAAGGACACATGTTTTGGCGTGTTTTATTATTCATAGTTTGCTTAACAGTAATAGAATATTCTTATATGCTATAAGTGACCAGACGTCCCAGATCAAAACTGGGAATATAATCCCAGAGAAGGGAGAAAAAAACGGTCAGCTATTTTTAAGTTGAAGAAACAATATGATTAGGTTATATATACATGCGTATATCCTACATAAACAATGTATGAATACATTAGATATCTATATATCTTATAGACTGTATCTCTCTTGCTGCAGAGAGTTCATTCTGTCTTGACACTTTGTATTGATATTTTGTATTACATTCTTCCCTTAAATGATAATGTTTACAGTGATTGTTTTATATGTATTTCTTATGTATGTCGCTTGGGATAAAAGCGTCTGCGAAATACTTAAACATAAACATAAATAAACACCTGAAAGTCTTTATATCAGCTAAAACCACCAATTTGTCTTACCCAACAATGTTAGTATTTGAATATTGTTACTTGAAGACTTATTCCTGGTTACAATTATACTGTTAAGAAAGTATTGTCTTATATTTAGCCTAAAATGAGAACACATCATAATCAGTGGCAGCTGATGAATTTTGTTTTAGGTGAGGCTGAAAGTTTGTAAACCAAACCTCTGTAGGGGCGTCATCCTCCCCCAGAAGATTTCTTTGTGATTTTCACATACAAATATTGAAGATCTTTGTTCCTTCTCAACTCTGTGCTAATATTCTTTTCACAAAATACAACCAATAGTACGTTAATGTTAAATCTTACTTGTGAAAAGTAATCCCCCGATTCCTATTTTCAACAGTCCGCTCATTTGAGCAGGAAAACGCTGAACACCAACCCGGCATCTTTGTTTTCTACCTGTCAACTGTCAGTTTAGGCTGCTCGTCGGCTCCTCATCACCACTTCAAGATGGCGGCCAAATTGCTCGCGTCACAGCAGCCAATGCTGCGTCTACTTATAAGATGTCTATGGTTATAACGTCATTGCAAACACGGCAATCTGTTGCGTCCACTGCAGTTCGCTACCTTATTCATACTTTTTGTCAAGTGATTTTTTTTAAGCAGGGTTGCATGAGGTACCTACACATAACGTTACATTAGTCAATGTATCACACACAGTAACATTACGTTAGTCAATGTATCACACACAGTAACGTAACGTTAGACGGCGGTCAGCAGCACCGCGTATTTTAGCCACCTACAAAAAGACAAACATAGTCAAATAAAGGTCAGTTAAAATGTAGACTATATTAAGAATATGTGTACATATTGAATAGGGCCCTGACATCTAAAAAGTACAACTCTGTTCATTGTTATGTTCATGTATTTGTTATGTTTTTCATGTGTACGCACACATAAACACACATACAGTATGAGATGAGATCAATGAGATAAAGTAAGAACAGGATAGAAATTGCTGTGGAACTAGTTACAATGCAATATGCCATGGAAATACAATCTTAACACTTTTGTGCAAATAAGTGCAGTTGCACTTGTTTTTTCAAATGTGTTTATTCTGTAAAGGAATGAGTTAAATGTTTTAAAATGACTGGTTAATAGTGCTATTATGAAGTGCAATGTCAGCACTATTTTTTTTCCTGCAATTTCAAATGCACTTGTTTTAATAAATAAATACAGCGTTTGGAAAGCATACACAATCTGTGTAAATATATTAGTCTGTGGTTAAAATGACTTGAAAGGACTAGAAACTCAAAATGCAGGACTTGGGACTTGACTTGAGACTTTCCAGTCTTGACTTTGGACTTGACTCGGGACTTGCCTGTCTTGACTCGGGACTTGACTCGAGACTTGAGGGCAAAGACTTATGACTTACTTCCATCCATCCATCCATTTTCTACCGCTTATTCCCTTCGGGGTCGCGGGGGGCGCTGGAGCCTATCTCAGCTACAATCGGGCGGAAGGCGGGGTACACCCTGGACAAGTCGCCACCTCATCGCAAGGCCAACACAGATAGACAGACAACATTCACACTCCCATTCACACACTAGGGCCAATTTAGTGTTGTCAATCAACCTATCCCCAGGTGCATGTTTTTGGAGGTGGGAGGAAGCCGGAGTACCCGGAGGGAACCCACGCAGTCACGGGGAGAACATGCAAACTCCACACAGAAAGATCCCGAGCCCGGGATTGAACCCAAGACTACTCAGGACCTTCGTATTGTGAGGCAGATGCACTAACCCCTCTACCACCGTGCTGCCCTATCTATGACTTACTTGTGACTTGCAAAACAATGACTTGGTTCCACCTCTGCTGAGCGCAAGTGTGCACGGTAGTAGACGTGGAATCGTATAAATGAAATAAAAGATATATATATATATATTTTTTTTTAAAGCCACCTCTTGAGTACAGATACGGTGAAACCTGCTCAGTCCTGGGTGGAGCATGGAGCGTAAAGCCTGATTCAACACACGTTCTAAAGTGTTTCAGATGCTTCTTACAGGCACATGGACTCTGACCCAAATATCACATCTATCTAAGGCTCTTGCAACAAAGTCAGAATTGTGTTCTTTCCCTGCACTGTTAGTTGCAGCTAATTTGTTTTTGCCTTATCAAAATTATCCATAACTCCTTATTCTGTGGCAGCTCCAGATAGCTGAATTATTTCAGTCGTTTAATGGGTTGTCTGCTGAAGCACCCCCAGAAAAAGCTTGGTACTCTTCTTTGTTTTAATTACGAAAGGCCAAAGTGCAGCAATATTATCCAATGCTACATTTTCACAGCGTGTTACTACTAGTAATAAATGAATAAACACAGCGATTATAAGCCTACAACAGCACCATGAGTGAGGAGTTTAGCCCAATAGCGTCACATACCGTAATTTTTTAGGCTGTTAAGTGAATCTAAATATAAGCTGCACCCATCTAATTTTTGGACATCACATCTATCTAAGGCTCTTGCAACAAAGTCAGAATTGTGTTCTTTCCCTGCACTGTTAGTTGCAGCTAATTTGTTTTTGCCTTATCAAAATTATCCATAACTCCTTATTCTGTGGCAGCTCCAGATAGCTGAATTATTTCAGTCATTTAATGGGTTGTCTGCTGAAGCACCCCCAGAAAAAGCTTGGTACTCTTCTTTGTTTTAATTACGAAAGGCCAAAGTGCAGCAATATTATCCAATGCTACATTTTCACAGCGTGTTACTACTAGTAATAAATGAATAAACACAGCGATTATAAGCCTACAACAGCACCATGAGTGAGGAGTTTAGCCCAATAGCGTCACATACCGTAATTTTTTAGGCTGTTAAGTGAATCTAAATATAAGCTGCACCCATCTAATTTTTGGACATCTTTTTTGTACAATATATTGGCCACTCAAGTCTCCAGTGCAGGTGTACACATTGACACATGAAATACTGTATTTACCCAGGCGCTTTTGTTCGTTCACAAATTTACCAAAATGCAGTTTCTGTAAGACGGTATACAGTAGCCTATCGGTAAAGTTGATGAGCGCAGTCTTTATCCTTCTCCTCCTCCTGCACACCGAAACCGCTGAAGTCGTCTTCTTGGGCGGGTGGCGGTCCGGCCTATAGGGGCCCGTTAGTCGTGGTAGATTTCCATTCCGTGGGGCAGCTGTTTCCTTTTTCGATGACACTGGTCAATTGTTTTCGGCTTTGGGGCTGCTTTGTGTGCATTTCTTCTTCATGATAAGGGTGAGTCCTTAATGCACCAAATGGCTGACTGAATAAATGTGTGAATGCGTTTGATTTGTAGTGAACAATTTAGTCCACCGTGGCAATTTCATTAGTCTGATTTTACAAGGCTTAATTCATTTGCAGCATATGATGCTCGTTAACCCTAAAAAATCCATAATTTAGCAGCAGCATTGTATAAAGCGCCGTGTTAAAACCTGGGAAAAAATAGTGGTTTATAGTCAGTAAATTAGGGTATAAAGTAGTCGAGATTGTTACGTTAGTTTTTTAGCTCGAGTTATTGCTACTGAAAAATAACACTTTATTTTTCAATTCTTTTTTTTGTATTTCAAAATGTAATTTAAATAATAAAAAAACGTTTTTTGTCATTCAATACAAATGTATTAAAACAAAATGTAATTTCTAAAGCAAACTGACTTTGCATCTTTGAAGGTGAATTTTTGCGGGATGCAGCTATGCGTCATCAACATGCATTATTGTGATAGTACTACAATTAAAATCTCTGCGGCGGCCAGTTTGGGTGGGGTGGCCGGGGGCTGGCCTCGCCGCGCTCTCCGGGGGTGGGGGGTGGGCTCGTGGGGGCCCGGTTGCCGGTGGGGCGGGGGCGGTCTTCCCGTCCGGTTGCGGGGAGTCTCTGGGTCCCTCGGGCGGGGCGTCTCGCCTTTCTGCCCGTGTGGGGTGTGGTCTCTCGCTGGCTTGGGGTCTGGCTGTCCCCTGCTTTTCTCGTGCCCTGTCCTCTGCCGGGTGCGTCTGTCTGCGGCCTGCTGCTGGCCCTTGTGGGCGGTACGGTGGGTCGGGCTCTGGGGTTCCTGTCGCTGGCCGGCTTGGCTGCGTGGGGGCGGTGGTCCCTGGTTCCCTGGGCACCACGCCTCCTGTTTGTGGGTTGGGCTCTCGGGGGTCATGGGGCCGTGCTCTGGCTCCCACGCACTCTGGGAGTCGAATGTATTGTACATGCAAATTCACATATGCTCACATACGTACATAGGTACCTACGCTCCCACATACATACACAAATACAGTACATATTTACCTGCCTAATGTTCGTACATCCACACGCACATTCAATATACAAACATACACATACACATACTGTACATATACATTCACTGTACAAACACATATACACATTCTGTACATATACATTCATTGTACAAACACATATACACATTCTGTACATATACAAGTACATATGCATACTTACACTCATGCACATAATCACGTTTCATCAAACATATATTAACGTTGTTACCCTAGGGTAAACTGGGTGTAACACATGGCACACTGACAAAGCTTAACCTATTGTGACTATAACAATCTACAAGGTTAATGTAGGTTGCTTCTCTTTCTCCCCCTCCATTTTTCTGCATTCTTTCGTATCTCAAGTTATCATTACGTATATGTATTGTTGCATTTAAACAACTGTATTGTTGATAATGAAGGTAAATTATTGGTATTGTTCATTATCAATAGCGCTATTTCTATTGGTATTTGTATTGATCCATTTGTAGTGTAATAATGCTCATTGTCATTTCTGTATTATTTTTTATTTTTCGCTAACTGCTTATTTGCTATTACTTTTACCATCATATTTGTACATGTCATATTTGCTGATGTTGCTCTATTGTTGTTGTTGTTGTTGTTGTTGTTGTTGTTTGCTGTTGTTGTTTTTGTCTCTCTGTCTAATCCCCCTCTTGTCCCCACAATTTCCCCCTCTGTCTTCTTTTTTTTTCTCTTTCTATCCCCTCCTGCTCCGGCCCGGCTGCACTAAATGATAATATAAATACATTTAATAAAGTCAAATACAAATAAGGCAACACGAGAAGTATCCTACACTTCTCTTTTGTAAAGTAAATCTGAACAGCCGACATGGGCATCTACATCAACTATATGATTTGCCTGAGAAGCTGGACAGGACACAAAAAAAAAAAAAAAAAAATCTCTACCGTAAAATGTATATCATTTCTTTCTTAAATGGTTTATATCGTGCAATCCCAGTGGATGATTTGGCTTTTTGGGGATCAGGAATTTCAAAAGTATTGAAAAGGAACAACTCTGGTCTGTATATCAACACAAAGGATTCCACAATTTAATGCAATAAACCAAGCATCAAACCAAACAAATTAAAACAGTTTTGAATGCTACTGTGTCAAAAGGGCCTTTTCATGCAAAATCAACTTTTCTTACCTATTGGTACCTGTTTTTGTGTATTTGAGATCTGCATAAATCCCGAAAATTTTAAATTAAACTGTGGAGGCATTGCAGAGATATTTGTAAAACAATCTTGTTTTTTTTCATATACATTCTCTAAACGGTTCGTTTGTAATTTTGTTTTTCTTTCACTCATTTGCTCCTCATATGTTTCACCATCACAAGCTCCGGAATTTGCGTATACGTTGCGTATACGTTGCATATACGTTGCGCGGCCCGTTAATCGCTTTTTTGCATTATTGTATTTTCATAATCGTGAGATCGAAATCAAAATTGGATTATTTGTCCAGCCCTACTCCATTGTTTACAACTCAAAACAGCTGTGTAGCGGAGGTTTTTCCATGATATAGAATAGTAAAGCCTTTTATTGTGGAGGGTTTCCTGCTTTACACCTACCAACCTATGATTGACGTGCTGAACCAGCGTTAGTTTATTTCCGTCCCGTATGAAGAATGCAAAAAGAGGAGGTGCTCCCCCCCCCCGGCCTCTTTGACGGCCACGTCTGGCCCATGTACTTGAAACACAAGTACATAGGCCAGACTTTCTAATGCTAGACCATAGTCTAGCATTAGAAAGTTACAGACTCGGGAGAAGTTTAACCGTAGCCAGCCTCTAGTTCCAACCTGCATGTCAGACGGGCTTCGTTCCTCTCGCTCATCTTCACCTTCCTTAGTGCTGGCAACAAAACACTGTGAGCCGCTGATCTCGCTCTGTCATTTGGGATGTCCTAAAACAAAATCTATGCACATTTTTCACCAAAGAACCACCATTGCATGTTATGTAGAGCACAAGGAAGTATTTTAAATGCAGAAAACAAATCATGGTATGACCCTTTTAAAGGGGAAATGCACTTTTTTTGGAATTTTGTTCACAATGTAATGGGAGTCACTGTTGTAACCTTCAAAGCCCTCTAAAACAACTTCAAAACCCTCCAACGTTTGTTATACACAGTGCAAGTCTTATACTGTATATATATTGTAGTAAGAGACACATTCATAACAATATGTAATATGTACAATGTTTACCATATTTGTGTCATTTCAATCATTGCTGGAATTGACTTCTTCAGTGCATTGATTGCCATTTCCATAGCAGCGCATGTCTGACTTCCAGCAACAACTTGTGTGCCTACTTCCGGATTCAAACACGAGTGTGTTCTAATCATGGCAGACTTGGTAATGGACTACAAAGACGACTATTTTTGGACAAAGGAAGATTCGCAACCTTATCTTTTTGAAGCCGAATGAAGGGAGGATGAACTACTGTTTATAGAAGCGAGCACTGAAAAGAGGGTGAAACGTTAGAGCAGACGGAAGCCGAGAGATTGAGGTCGCCGTAACACGAATCTGCAAATGTGGAATTTAGAGACAAGCTATTTCGACATTAATGGCATGCTTACCCCCAGTACATACGCTGTCTGGCTAGCTGTAAACAAACAAAACATGAAATGTGGGCTAATACTTTACAGATAATGTAATAGGATTGTTAATTGTTTTCAGTCAGTACAGATTGTTGTCCTATTGTATTGTGTTGTGCATTACAAATTGAAATGTGTTTCGTGCTGACGTAGAAGCTAGATTATCTCAAGCCGTAGTTAGCTCTTACAGGTAATACCGTATCATGCCAATGTGTTAGTACGCTAGAAAAGGGTTCCTTAGTGTTCACTCTAACAATAACAATGTTGCGACAGCTTGGTTATTATACAGGCATGCATTTTTAAAAGTGATTTAGAGGTAGAATTGATTGCTCCCATTAGCTGCATTGCAAGCAGGGGTGTGGGGAAAAATCAATTCAAATCGCGATTCTCACGTTGTAGATTTTTTATTTTTTTATTTTATTTTTTTAATTTTTTTTTTATTTATATATTTTTATATATATATTTTTTATTTTTTATGAATCATTCCAACAAAACAATACACAGCAATACTATAACAATGCAATCCAATTCCAAAACCAAACCCGACCCAGCAACACTCAGAACAGCAATAAACAGAGCAATTGAGAGGAGACACAAACACGACACAGAACAAACCAAAAGTAGTGAAACAAAAATGAATATTATCAACAACAGTATCAATATTAGTTACAATTTCAACATAGCAGTGATTAAAAATCCCTCATTGACATTATCATTAGACATTTACAAAAATAAAAATAAATGAACAATACTGTCACAGTGGCTTGCACTTGCATCACATCTAGGGATGTCCCGATCCAGGTTTTTGCACTTTCGATCCGATACCGATATTGTTTTTGCATTTCCGATCCGATACCGATACTGACCGATACCGATACTGACCGATACTGGCCTATCCGAGCATGTATTAAAGTTTAAAGTTATTTAGCCTACTTAGTTGTCAGAATCATGTTGAAAAGGGTTTTAGTACTCTTGATAACAACTAGCCAGCTGAATTAGGGGAGTTTGAATAATACACAATGGTTGGTAACAAGAAACTGACCTGTTTATTCAAGGATAAACACAAAATAGACAAAATTATACATGACAAACAGAAATGGCATCATTGAACTAGGGCTGGGCGATATGGCCTTTTTTTAATATTGCGATATTTTAAGGCCATATTGCGATACACAATATACATCTCGATATTTTGCCTTAGCCTTGAATGAACACTTGATGCATATAATCACAGCAGTATGATGATTCTGTGTTTTGATTGATTGATTGAGACTTTTATTAGTAGGTTGCACAGTGAAGTACATATTCCATACAATTGACCACTAAATGGAGTTTTTCAACTCGTTTAAGTCGGGGTCCGCTTAAATTGATTTATGATACAGATATATACTATCAGATATATACTATCATCATAATACAGTCATCACACAAGATAATTACATTGAATTATTTACATTATTTATAATCCAGGGTGTGGAGGGGGGCGCCTGATGTAAGTGTCAAAAAGACAGCCAAAAGAGTTTGATATGAGAATACATCTAAAGTTAAAATATAGGGTAGAAATGCACCCATTTGCAGGAAATGTAGTCTTGATTTTCAAAATGTTCTTTCAAGTCTTGCATGTCTACATTAAAACATTCTTCTTCATACTGCATTAATATATGCTACTTTTAAACTTTCATGCAGAGAAGGAAATCACAACTAAAAAAATCACTAATTTTTTCATACGGTGTTGATTTGGAAATTTTTGCCTCTGCATTTTGATGGTGTGGGCGTGTGGCACCGAATGGAGATAAGCGTCTCAACAGACGTCACAATATTTGAACAATGATGACGAAAACTGTTGTCTCTGTCGTGTCCGTGTGTCGAAAATTGTTATGCGCTTATTTTTTTATTTGATTTTGTGCGTGGCATAGATTTGCCGTGCGCAGAGGACGCTTGAGCAGGCGCGCACCTTAGCGGAATGTATTATTTAAATAGGTGCGTTGGAAAACACGGACCGGAGTTTTTTTTTAAACTGGATCTGGATCGGCATTTTCCCATGCCTTGCCGATACGCAATTTTTGGCAAATATCGGCAGCCGATCCGATCCAAATATCGGATCGGGACATCCCTAATCACATCTCCTAAGCTTGGCAACACACTGTGTCCAATATTTTCACAACGATAAAATAAGTCATATTTTTGGTTCATTTAATAGTTAAAACAAATTTACATTATTGAAATCACTAAGATTGGCCCTAGTGTGTGAATGTGAGTGCGAATGTTGTCTGTCTATCTGTGTTGGCCCTGCGATGAGGTGGCGACTTGTCCAGGGTGTACCCCGCCTTCCGCCCGATTGTAGCTGAGATAGGTTCCAGCGCCCCCCACGACCCCGAAGGGAATAAGCGGTAGAAAATGGATTGATGGGCAATCAGTTGATAAAACATTGTCCTTTACAATTATAAAAGCTTTTTACAAAAATCTACTACTCTGCTTGCATGTCAGCAGACTGGGGTAGATCCTGCTGAAATCCTATGTATTGAATGAATAGAGAATCCTTTTGAATCGGGAAAATATCGTTTTTGAATCGAGAATCCTGTTGAATCGAAAAAAATTGATTTTGAATCGAATCGTGACCCCAAGAATCGTTATTGAATCGAATCGTGGGACACCCAAAGATTCGCAGTCCTAATCGCAAGCCACCAACAACGAGACGATTTTTATATGTTGGGATAAAAAAAAAATTAAAAAAAACTTTTGTCTTCTTGTCTTTCATAATGATTGTAAACGATAGGCAAAATTCCAAAAAAGTGCAGTTCCTCTTTAAGTCTTTAAAAATATACATCAGTGTATAATTTGCACTTTTTTCTTCTGTTTTGAGATTCACACAGACTGAGCAGTCTTGTTCAAACTTGAGTTAATAAACTTAACCTGGATCAACTTATTTACAGTAAATAAAATGTTTTGATAATCAGGTGATTGTATGCAGAATGCGGGTTTCAGTAACTCATACAGTGGTTATTTATACAGATAAAAAAAACAATCAGGTTCTCAATAATGCTTCAATTCCTGATTTTTGGGGATTTTATACACCATTGTGTTGTACAGATCTATCTCAATAAATTTCAGGAGTTCAATATTATTAATCAGTATTTGCTGATTAGTGCGCAAAACCTATAATTTAAAAAAAAATTGGTTTTACAAAAAACTTTTTCACAATTTATAAAAAATTTATTACATACTGAATTTGGGTTTTTTATTTGCTGTGAGCTAAAATTTTAACATATTTAAAAATCAACAATTACATTCTTTAAATATTTCACTCAACGTGTAGGGTATCTATACTGTACGATATAAGAGTTTCACTACTGAAGCTTTTAAAAAATATATTCTAATGTATATATACTGTGATTTAAGTTGGTGGTTGTCATTAATAACATTTGGATGAGCAATCAATTACAGTATATACCATATTCTTTTTTTATTTATTTTTTACTTTTTTAAATTTTTGTATTTAAATGAATTTATTAATCAATCAACAAAACAATACACAACAATACCACAACAATGCAATCCAATTCCAAAACCAAACATGTCCCAGCAACACTAAAAACAACAACAAACAGAGCAATTGAGGACACACAAATCTAAATCAGAATCAGAATCAGAATCAGCTTTATTGTCATTACGCAAGGTAACGAGATTGAGGCCATTCCATACAGTGCGATGTGTGCATGCTAGAAAAACAATGTGCAAATATATAAAAATTTAAAAAATGTAGAAGTGCAATGAATATGGTGTGAAATGAATATATACATGAAAAAAAAACAAAAAAAACAGGGTGGTTGGTGGAATGGGTTATTGCACCGAAGAGAAGGCAGTTATGAGGGACAATGGGGCAGTCCGTTCAGGATGGTTATGGCCCTGGGGAAGAAGCTGTTCTTTAGCCTGTTTGTTTTGGTTTTAATGCACCTGTAGCGCTTCCCAGAGGGCAGCAGGTGGAACAGGTCAGAGCCAGGGTGGGTGCTGTCTTTGATGATGGCACTGGCTCTGTTGAGGCAGCGGGAGGTGTAGATGTCCGTCAGAGAGGGGAGAGGGCGGCCGATGATCTTCTGAGCCGTCTTGACCACTCTTTGCAGCCTCTCCCTGTCTGCTGCAGTGCAGCTGCCGTACCATACCGTAATACAGTAGGTCAGTAGGCTCTCGATGGACGAGCGGTAGAAGGTCAGCAGCAGGTCAGGCTTCAGGTTGTACTTCCCGAGGACTCTAAGGAAGTGTAGCCGCTGCTGAGCCTTCTTGATGATTGATGTGGTGTTGACTGTCCAGGAGAAGTCATTAGAGATGTGGACTCCAAGGTACCTGAAGGTGTGGACCCCTCTCTACACGTAGTGAAACAAAAATGAACATTATCAACAACATTAATATTAGTAAAAATTTGAAAATAGCAGTGATTAAAAAAACCCTCATTGATATCATCATTAAAAACATTAATAAAAAATACTAAAAAAATTAGAAATGAACAATAGTGTCACAGTGGCTTACACTTGCATCACATCCCATAAGCCCGACAACACATCGCGTCCAACATTTTCCACAAAGATATAATAAGTCATATTTTGGTTCATTTATTAGTTGAAACAAATTAAAATAATGGACCCCATATTCCAATATATGACTCATTATTATCTAAACTAAATGCAGTTTGTTCTACTGATATCATCTCCATAGCTTGTGTGTACCAGTCAGTATGAGTTGGACTATCAACATCCATCCATTTTTTAAATATTACCCTTTTTGTTATTGTGAAATAACAAATAATAAGAAATAATAATACAAAAAATAAAAAATAAAAAAAGTATATACCATATTCTTTGGTTAGACTTTGTGGATTTGGAGTTTTGAATGGTTATTTATTTTATGCAAGGTGGCGGACGGCCATACAGATCTAAAAAGTGCGAAAATTCATACATGCTCACTTTTGTACAATGCTGCACAAAATGTAATGATAATACATTATGTACTGCAGGGAAACTTATTGAGTATGTCAAAAGTAAAAGTTTAAAAGTGGATCCCCACAGAAACTATGTTGTTAAGCTAAAAAATATATAGTAGTTATTATTACTATTATTTGAATAATAAATGGTATTGACAATGATGTTACGGCAATGAAAAAAGGGGGATAGAAAAAAAAAAAGCACCTTCCACTTTACTACACTAATGACTGGTTGCCTGCTGTATGTCACACCTATTTTCAACCATCTGGTGAATCAGTCAGAACATTCATAAGAATGCAGTATGTTCCCACTGTGGAATGCTGCTGTAATCAGCCTATACAAGTCACCTGCCCCTTTCTCCTTGAACAGTGCATGTGCGGCACTCGCCCTAAACCCAGGTGGGGGGCGACATGGTCCTTAGAGGAAAGCTGTGGAATTTGGGTGATAGTTGCTAAGTGAAAGCTGTGCCGCCTCTTCCATAATTCACAGTTTTCTGGGTGTGAGTTTCAGGCCAACACTGTGCAGAACCTTTCTCAGGACTGAGAAAGACACACATGCAGGGACTGGAAGAGAGAGATGGAGAGAGTTGCATTTCAAATTAGCATCACAGCCCCCTCACTTATGAGAAGCCTTTAATGACAGCTGGCCCTGCTATGCAGCTGAATTTCATGAATATAGTCCAGCAGCAAATCAACTTTTAAACGGACTTCATAGAAGACGTAAAGCAGGTCTCTTTAAGATAAACTATGTGACTGGTTTATCCCTGCGGATGCATTAGAAGGCAATGAGTAAAGCCCCCAGCAGGATTTTTTTTTACTAGACTCAAAGTGCACATCCTGCAATGTCAATGTACTTTGGTCATCTGAATGTTTCATAAACACTTCAATCAAAAGGGAATGAGTGTGAAGTATGTGATGAGAATGAGTGTGTAGTTTTAGCCAAATACAATATTGTTTTTTTCAGCGAGAGCACCTATTGTAGTACAATTGCTGGATATGAGAACAGTCTTCTAAACACAAACCCTCCAATGTGGGGTTTTAGATGGGTTGGCACTAGGTTGGCCAACCGTATACTTGCCAACCTTGAGACCTCCAATTTTGGGAGGGGGGGCGTGGTCGGGGGTGGGGCAGGGGCGTGGTTAAGAGGGGAGGAGTATATTTACAGCTAGAATTCACCAAGTCAAGTATTTCATATATATGTATATATATATATATATATATATATATATATATATATATAAGAAATACTTGACTTTCAGTGAATTCTAGCTATGTATATATATATATATATATATATATATATATATATATATATATATTTTTTTTTTTTTTTTTTTTTTTTTTTTTTTTATTTTATTTTATTTTATTTTATTTTATTTTATTTTATTTTATTTTATTTTATTTTATTTTATTTTATTTTATTTTATTTTATTTTATTTTATTTTATTTTATTTTATATATATATATATATATATATATATATATATATATATATATATATATATATATATATATATATATATATATATAAAACAGTCCGGGGTCTCCGTTGTGGTATTTTAGGCTTCATAATGCGCCACACATTTTCAGTGGGAGACAGGTCTGAACTACAGGCAGGCCAGTCTAGTACCCGCACTCTTTTACTATGAAGCCACGTTGATGTAACACGTGGCTTGGCATTGTCTTGCTAAAATAAGCAGGGGCGTCCATGGTAACGTTGCTTGGACGGCAACATATGTTACACCAATACCTGTATGTACCTTTCAGCATTAATGGCGCCTTCACAGATGTGTAAGTTACCCATGTCTTGGGCACTAATACACCCCCATACCATCACAGATGCTGGCTTTTCAACTTTGCGCCTATAACAATCCGGATGGTTCTTTTCTTCTTTGGTCCGGAGGACACGACATCCACAATTTCCAAAAACAATTTGAAATGTGGACTCGTCAGACCACAGAACACTTTTCCCCTTTGTATCAGTCCATCTTAGATGAGCTCAGGCCCAGCGAAGCCGACGGCGTTACTGGGTGTTGTTGATAAACGGTTTTTGCCTTGCATAGGAGAGTTTTAACTTGCACTTACAGATGTAGCTATCAACTGTAGTTACTGACAGTGGGTTTATAAAGTGTTCCTGAGCCCATGTGGTGATATCCCTTACACACTGATGTCGCTTGTTGATGCAATACAGCCTGAGTGATCGAAGGTCACGGGCTTAGCTGCTTACGTGCAGTGATTTCTCCAGATTCTCTGAACCCTTTGATGATATTACGGACCGTAGATGGTGAAATCCCTAAATTCCTTGCAATAGCTGGTTGAGAAAGGTTTTTCTTAAACTGTTCAACAATTTGCTCATGCATTTGTTGACAATGGTCACCCTCGCCCCATCCTTGTTTGTGAATGACTGAGCATTTCATGGAATCTACTTTTATACCCAATCATGGCACCCACCTGTTCCCAATTTGCCTGTTCACCTGTGGGATGTTCCAAATAAGTGTTTGATGAGCATTCCTCAACTTTATCAGTATTTATTGCCACCTTTCCCAGCTTCTTTGTCACGTGTTGCTGGCATCAAATTCTAATGTTAATGATTATTTGCAAAAAAAAAAAAAGTTTATCAGTTTGAACATCAAATATGTTGTCTTTTTAGCATATTCAACTGAATATGGGTTGAAAATGATTGTATTCCGTTTATATTTACATCTAACACAATTTCCCAACTCATATAGAAACGGGGTTTGTACACAAATAGGGAAAAATTTAAGTAATACAATAATCCATAAAGTTGCTTTGAAGCAAGATAGCATCCGCTGACAGGTCTCTTGACAGGTCTCTAGTCGCCGTCTGACGTCATCCATCGCGGCGTGTTTGCGTGGCATTAATAGCCATCTTGCTTAAAGATGTTTCAGTTCCTTCTGTCTCTTAACTCTACAACTGGACGATTGAACATTACACTTGATCACTGAGTCTTTTTACCTGTTCTGTTCACACTACACAGACACATACATGGTCAGTAGCTGTCAACACTCAATATAGCTTTTGGTCCATCTTTTATATACGTCTGTGTGCATAAACACAAAGCTTGTTCTATTGTTGCAAAATGCACTCCCACATAACATGCTAATTGATTGTATTGATTCATATGATATATTTGATATATCATGTAAAAGGTCTGTGCTCTGCACATGTATGCTATACATCAATAATATTTCCAGCTGAGTGTAATTGTTATGAATAGAAACACAGTGATGGATCTGTGAGCTCTTTACAAGATGATGACATAACTACATTAGCAAACATAGTTTACTTGCTTAAGACTTTACAAAGTGGATGTTGATAAAATACTTCCCTGCTGTGAGATGTTACATCATGTTGAACAACCACTTGTGCTAATAAAAAAACGTAATAAAAATGCATTTTTCCCACATCTTTATTCACACCAATTACATATAGTACCGATAAGAGTACTTATAAATACTGGTATCGATAACAAATATTGATAAGGGTATTGTACCGATAAAATCTGACCGACATACATCCCTAGTTATAACACCTCTCTACTTGATGCAGAGCTTGCTTTTCTCTGTATTTAATTGTTGTTACGTGAGCAAACAACGGTAAAAACCTGGTAGCTTTTTCAAGTGTTTTGTTTAAATCTTCTTTTCTAAAAGTGTAAGGATTGCAATGCACTGAATTTGTTAGTTCTACTATTTGTTCATAATTAATACAGGAACCGCCTGTTTTGTCTGTCTACTTAAAAAAAACAAAAAAACTCAATGACATTGTTCTGAGCTGATACATGATGCATTTAATTTTTTTTTTCACTATGCAAAGATTCCACCTACATCAAATCGTAATGTTTTAAAAAGTATAGTTCAAAAATTGTATTGTAACTCATGTATCTAAATTCATATCAGGTTGCCATTTTAAGGTAGAGATGCAT
This sequence comes from Nerophis lumbriciformis, assembly GCF_033978685.3. Classification (NCBI taxonomy): domain Eukaryota; kingdom Metazoa; phylum Chordata; class Actinopteri; order Syngnathiformes; family Syngnathidae; genus Nerophis; species Nerophis lumbriciformis. Next base: position 30,173,135 of record NC_084548.2, on the reverse strand, counting down.
GGAAGTAGAATTGTCTCACATCAACTTATAGATCTCAATATGATATTAATACAAACGCATATATCAATAAATATACAAATACAAATGTGATATACAAATAAATAAATAGTTTGTATAAATAAACGCATATTTGTAAATATAGTTTTGAGATTTGAAAATGTATACAAATAACATTTATAAATATCAAAATATGACATATATATAGCCCTGCGATGAGGTGGCGACTTGTCCAGGGTGTACCCGGCCTTTCGCCCGATTGTAGCTGAGATAGGCTCCAGCGTCCCCCGCGACCCCGAAGGGAATAAGCGGTAGAAAATGGATGGATGGACATATATATAAATCAAGAATTTGTATAAAGAAACATGTATTTGTAAATATATTTTTGAGATTTGAATATAAATATGCTTGATTTTGTATTTGTATTTGTATTGAATTTGCATATGTGGATTGTTTTTTTGCTTTTGTGTCGATGAGACATTTCTACCACAAACCAGATGCACGAATAAATGTGACCTACACACTCCCCTGAACAATCAGCAGAGGACACTGCAACCAGAGTGGTCTGGGTCACAGAGCATATATGCAAAATTCCCGGAGTTCTCTGCACAAAAACAATCCACGCCTTTACAGAGAGAATGCACAACAGGCCTGAGCTAGCTAACGTTAGCGTTGTATTAGCTAATGCTAATTTATCCAGTTTATATGAAAGACTGTGCTAGCTGCTTATTTTATTGTATCAATGCCATTTAATGACCTTGTCCCGATGTAGATACTGATCTCTTATCAGTGCAATGTGTGGCTCTGGCTGCATTGCCCTCTGCTGGTTGTTCAGGGGAGTGTGTAGGTCACATTTATTTGACACAAAAGCAAAAAAGTGATCCACATATGCAAATTCAATACAAATACAAATACAAAATCAATTTATAGTCAAATCTCAAAAATATATTTACAAATACACGTTTATTCATTGAAATTATTGGTTTATTTGTATGTCACATTTTTATATTTATAAATGTTATTTGTATATATTTTCAAATCTCAAAAATATATTTACAAATACACGTTTATTTATACAAATTATTTATTTATTTGTATATCAAATTTGTATTTGTATATTTATTAGTATATGCATATGTATTAATATCATATTGATATATATAAGTTGATGTGAGACAATTCTACTTCTATAGAGATGCACACCCCTAAAAAGTATGCATTCCGTATTGAGCTGTCAAGGGACACTCTTTGTCCCTTATTTTTATTACCGTGAAAATTAAAAATAGTCTGTGAAAGATCAGTAGATTATTTCAAACGAGAAGAGCTTCACAACAGTCTACAGTGCTACAGGCTAAGATAATGGATAACAGCATGACTGTTCGGTCACCTCTCAAACTCATTGTCGCTCGTTGGCCTTTTTTGGCCTTGGCTGCGGTCACTTTTCCTCAGTGTGGCGGAAGCTAGATAGCCAGAATTAACTGCCTAGCTTCTGGTAATCTGACTCCAAATGTGACTTTTTTACCACAATGACATTTTCTCTTGTTGTTAGTATAATAATGCCTTGTTCTCAAAACACTAGTTGTGTATTTAAGTTGTTGAACAAAATCATAATGTGTCCAGCTTTATGATAGTAACACGGCAGGAGTCTAACAGGTACCCGGTAATATAGTAACTCATTAAAGGATCAAATGATATTTGCTTCAACTCTTAATATTTTATAAGTGTTCAATTCTGACTTTTTGCTTATTGACAAATTAAGACAAAATAGCATGAAAATAACAACAACACTGTTTGAGTAGAGATCCGCTTTATAAATAAAGCACAATTGAAATGTTGCCAGTCATATTAATAAAACAGAACTATCACACCTGACCTTTTGTCAAAGTAGTTCTCATCGTGATGAAAGAAGAAGACTTGTTCTATAATTGAGTGGGACACTGAATTTATTCCGTTTTAAGTTAAGCAGGACAGACTACTGTTGAAGAAAGATGTTTATTTTATTCTGTTAAGTTCATCAGGTAATATTTTTCTACTAAAGACAACATCTATATATTTTATTCGATTATTTTAGTTATTATGCACACAAAAAATTATTAATAAATATTTAGTTTCCCATGTACAGTATTCGTATTACTCTCAAACCTGCACATTTAATTAAACTTCTCTTGGAGTCAAATAGTATACAATTATGTGTGTGTAGATTGTCAGTCATCAGGTCATATACTCCACAAAGTTTGAATGGAAGCAACTCTGAAACATCTTCACAAAACAAAAAGTCGATAATATCGTATAAAAGTTATGATAAAAAATCAGGAGGAATAAAGTGACTCGTTTGACACAATGTATATCTCTGTTAGATAACTTGTACTCTACCTCTCAAAACCCAGATACTTACTGTATAAGGAAAGTCTCTCTATACAGGCAGAACTTGATGTCCTTGCGACAGACCGTGCTCCTGAACAAATACTCTGTTCAAGATCTCAGTTTTATGAACATGGCGATAAAGCTGTTAAGCTATTAGCTCACCAGTTTCGCCTAATATCAGCATGCCTTTATATTCCGCAGATTGAATCTGATGTAGGTATATTTACGAATGATCTTGAAATCAATATTGTATTTAGGAATTTCTATGCGTCCATCTACTCATCTTCTCATTGTTCTACTCCTGAGCTTGATAATTATTTTGCCAATCTGGACATCCCTTGGTTGATCAGTCTGCTGCGGAAGAGACCAATTACGGCTGCGTAATTAATTGTTACAGCGTTACCACTACATAATGGAAAATCCCCGGGACCAGATGGCTATCCTCCCGAAATGTTCAAAACATTTTGGCATAAGCTAGCCCCCCTATTATTGGACATGTACAATGAATATTTTGAATCTGGCCGTCTTCCGCAAATGCGCGAACAAGCTTCAATTCTCTCCTGTTAAAAAAAGGCACTTTGTTTTGTCCTAATAGCCTGCAAAATGTAAACTGCTGGCTTTACGTCTGGATATTATTCACTTTTCTATCATTAATGTGTTTTTATGCAAACAGGTTTTATTCGCAGTAGGCACTCCTTTTCTAATCTTTGATGTCTTTTCAATATATTGTATGATGTGCCTGCTCTTAATTAACACTGAAGAGGCAGTAATATATATGTATGCTGAAAAGGCATTTGACAGAGTGGAGTGGAATTATCTATTTTATGTCCAGGAGAGATTCGGTTTTGGTAACATTTTTATTTCATTGATTAAGCTCATATATTTATCTCCAGGACAAAACATATTAAATCACAATATTTTCGCCTTTACAGTTCCACATGGCAGGGCTGCCCCCTGAGCCCATTGCTTTTTGCTCTTGCCCATTGAGCATCTCTCAATAGAGCTTCGTACCAACCCGCTTATTACGGTCATATGTAGACACAATATGTAGGTAATGTATCTCTATGCAGATGACCTCCTTCTAAAAGTCACTGACAGCTATGTCTTGGTTCCGGCTGCCTTAAGTACTCTCCAAGCTTTTGGACATGTGTTTGGTTACAAATTGAATTTGGGTAAAAGTGAAATGTTTCCTATAAATTCTGCTGCTAAGACATATTCTCTGCACATTTTCCCATTTAGAATTGCCTCGCAAAGTTTCACATACTTGGGTGTCCAGGTCACACAAGAACTTTATAAAGCCAACTTTGTTCCACTGTTGTCCGGAATCCAGGGAGATTTTGATCGCTGGTCCTTACTTAATTTATCTACAGTGGCTTGTGTCAAAATAAATGTACTTCGTATACCACTTTTTCTCTCCCAGTCGTTCTTTTGAAATTAGATACTCAGATTTTAGACGCCATTTGGAGTAAAAAGACTCACTGGTTACATAAACAATATTGGCAAAGGTGGCCCTTTGTGGATAGTATAAAACTCATTTCACACAAATACAAAAAGGACAAAAGAAATTAGGTTACCGAGCTCTGCAAGGTGTTAGTGCATGTGCCTCACAATACGAAGGTCCTGCGTTCGATCCCCGGGCTCGGGGTCTTTCTGTGTGGAGTTTGCATGTTCTCCCCATGACTGCGTGGGTTCCGTCCGGCTTCCTCCCTCCTCCAAAAGACATGCGCCTGGGGATAGGTTGCTTGGCAACACTAAATAAAGTTAAAGTACCAATGATTGTCACACACACTAGGTGTGGTGAAATTATTGTCCCTAGTGTGTGAAAGTGGGTGTGAATGTTGTCTGTCTATCTTTGTTGGCCCTGCGATGAGGTGGCGACTTGTCGAGGGTGTACCCCGCCTACTGCCCGAATGCAGCTGAGATAGGCTCCAGCAACCCCGAAAGGGACAAGCAGTCAAAAATGGATGGACTATGACTTAATAACTTAATAAGACTTTACAAACTGGATGAAAAGCCTTTGTATCCAATGACTGTCAAAAGTAGGGATGCAACGATTAACTGGTTTTACTATTAACTGTGAAAGTCTGTGATTAAAAACGTCACTGTTATTCAATCGCAAAGCCTCCACTACACCATGTGCTTCAGCCCTCCTTATTGCTATAAACAGAAATTATACTGATGAATTATTTTTGGCAAAACCTGCACAGAACGAAACACAGACACACTACTATGCTACATTAGCTTAAAAATGGCAACAGGACAAAGCAGCGAACTGTGACCATCTAAAAAATTAGATTTTTGGGGGGAATGACCAGAGAGCCATTGAAGTCGATAGATCACGCATTTGAAAACCTGCTGAAAGAAAGTTGCGGCTAAAGGGTCTATTACAGGGGTGTCAAACTCAAATACAGAGTGGGCCAAAATTTAAAACTGAACAAATCCGCGGGCCAAGGTTGAACAAATTAACCTTTTTGATAGGGACCCAAACAAGTTTTGCATTAAATATTGAACAAGCAAGGCTTATATAACTTTATAGTGACATGCAAAATCGAGTTTCAAATAATAATAATAATAATAAAAAAATATCAATGGCATATCAAATACAATTTAAATCAAAATTGAATACCTCTTTTCTATTTGCAGCCTTCTTGAAAATAAAATAATGAATAAACCAACCATTCAGGACTTTAAACTGCTCAGTTTGCAACACACTGATCTAATCTGATGTGCCCAAGCCAGATACCTGCCATCTTTTCTTGGATGCTAGTTCATTAATGTCGGGGTTCAGGCTTTGAGCTGACGCATCCCTCATTATCGAACGAAGGTGTTCATCAGTCATTATATCTCGTATTCCACAGTCTTGGGGGCGTGCCTTACAGGCACTGCTTTTAAGGTCCTCTACGAGCTGACGTCACGTCCGCTTTTCATCCCTTCTAACAACGTGCCCGCCCAGTCACAAGATATGAGCGGCTCCTGTACGCACACACACGTAAATGCAAAGCATACTTCATCAACATCGATACAGTTTACACTGAGAGTGGCCGTATAAGCAACTTTAACATTGTTAGAAATATACGCCACACTGTGAATCCACACCAAACAAGAATGACAAACACATTTTGGGAGAACATCCGCACAGTAACACAACATAAACACAACAGAACAAATACCCAGAACCCTTTGCAGCACTAACTCTTCCGGGACGCTACAATATACACCTCCGCTACCTCCAAACCCCTCTTGAGGCCATGGCCGTAACTACCATTGGAGACACCGAGGTCATGTCCTCTGTATTTTTCTAAGTGACAAAAAAAAGATGATATAACTGACAAATGTACTTTGTGTAGGACATCGTGTGTACTGTACAACATCATGCGTTATATTTTAAGATCTTTGGTCATGCACAACCCGCCACAACTCCAACAATGGAACGCAATGAAGTCCACTTTTACTTTAAAGATCAACCGATCAGAAATTTGTTGTCAAGATAACATTAACATTAAATCATACTGATGTAACTAATGTTGGTTTCACCTGAATTAAATTGATGTGAAACGCTGTCGGTATTATAACGTTGTCGTGTTAGTCAGGTGCCGCCCCTCCATAAATGTAGAACACATGCTCTAGGTAGGGTTTTGCGATCGGTGGGGGGGTTTTTGCGTGAAGAAGCACATTGAAATGTAAATTATTGAATGACAACGCGCTTCATATAAAATTTTACCCAAACTTATTCCTGGCCACATCATGCTTTGTCACTGGTTAGAATATGAACACACATTTTCTGCATTTTCCTCTGGTGGCTCCGTGGCAGGTGTCATTGGTACTTGCTTTACAAAGCAGAAGGTCTTGGGTTCGAAACCCAGCCACAGTAAGTATTTTGGTACAGTTTTTAAATTAATGATGTTAAAATTGTTTAATATGTATGTTATTATATATGAATAATAAAAACCATTTATTGAGGTAGACCTATCATGTTATATTATCTAACATCTTTGACAATCAGCATGATTTTGTAACAGTCCACTTTTGATTTCAGCCTTTCCAAAGCTTCTCTTAGATCACCATTTTTGACCTTGGTATTTGTCAAATCCTAGTTACGGCCCTGCTCGAGGCTGTAATTTCTGCCAATTTATGCATCTGCAAAGTATTGAGCAAGGGCTGTGAATACTTATGTACATGTGATTTTAATGTTTTTTTATTTTTAATACATTTTAATATTTTTATTTGCACTTAAATTATTATTATATTAATACTTAAAATGTACTTATTTTAGCACCGTGTAACTTTCCTGTAAATTTTCTTCTCATTAATTTTATGAGTACCTTCTTTTGCAGTATATTTGATGGGTATTTATTTTTGTAATCAGCCTGACTTAATCAGAATCAGAATCAGAATCAGCTTTATTGTCATTACGCAAGGTAACGAGATTGAGGCCATTCCATACAGTGCGATGTGTGCATGCTAGAAAAAGAAAAACAATGTGCAAATATATAGAAATATAAAAAATGTAGAAGTGAATGTGAATGAATATATACATGAAAAAACAAAACAAAAACAGGGTGGTTGGTGGAATGGGTTATTGCACCGAAGAGAAGGCAGTTATGAGGGACAATGGGGAAGTCCGTTCAGGATGGTTATGGCCCTGGGGAAGAAGCTGTTCTTTAGCCTGTTTGTTTTGGTTTTAATGCACCTGTAGCGCTTCCCAGAGGGCAGCAGCTATATAAGCCTTGACAATAATCTTTGTGATTGGTTTCATATGATTTGACAAGGTTTATCCTATTAAACTGTAAGTACGTTGCATATAATTATTGAATACAATTCAAATCAAGATTACTAATTCAGTGTTAATAGTTGAGTGGGCCTCAGGCCCTCTGTAGTGGAAACGGATAAGAACCCCTGGTCTACAAAACCCAAAAGCAGTGAAGTCTACAAAACCCAAAACCAGTGAAGTTGGCACGTTTCTGGGTGTTGTTGATAAATGGCTTTTGCTTTGGGATGTTGTGGGATGTTGGATGTTCCAAATAAGTATTTGATGAGCATTACTCAACTTTCTCAGTCTTTTTTGCCACTTGCTTTTTTGAAACATGTTGCAGACATCAAATTCCAAATGAGCTAATATTAGCAAAAAAATAACAAAGTTTAGCAAAAAAAACATCACAACAACTGTCATCAGATTTCGAATATATATGAGAGTATGACATAATGTATTCTTTTAAAGATGACCAATTGTGAGTTTTGCCTTTTTTGGCTTTATAGATATTGTCAATTTTTCCTGGTCTCAAACTGAGCTTGTGGGTTCTAAAAACGGGTTGTAAAAGTGACTGGGGAGAATATACACTAAAGCATAGCCGATACATACTATCGAAACTACAAGGACATGTTTTAATTGTACATTAAAATCTTTATAAGTTCCCTTTAAAGAGCTTTAATCTTCATAACGTGTTATTATTTGACATAGTGAAGTGAAGTAAATTATATTTATATAGCGCTTTTCTCTCGTGGCTCAAAGTACGTTTTGTGTATGCTTCTGTGTGCAGTGTATCAAATGACGGATTGCAAAATTCAAATAGTTTTACTCAATGATTTTAATGATTTTACTTTTGTTCAATCAAAAAACCTATTCTGTACTGATAGATATCTTACATGTAGGTCGACTCAAGAAAATGCATGTTTCTTTTATTTATTACATTTTTCGCTGCTGTTTACGATTTGAACATTTATTGATTAAGCCTGCATATCCTCTCAAAGCTGATGAAGGCTTTTTGTACCAAAAAATACAATTTAATCTATATTGCTTGTATGTTGTATGTGCCCTTCGGATGAGAGTCGTTCTTACATAATGCCATTTTGATATCGAGGGATTAGGCCGTGGTCCTGTCCTGACTCGTCAGCTGGCTGCCCACCCAGTGTAATAACGTCTGCTTTCTCGACAGGGAACTATGTCATATGTTCAATTCCTGGTTATTTTTGCCAGTGTGAGTGAGAGAGCGGGCGAGCTAAAAGCACTTCATTACTGCATGCATGAAGATAATATTAAATGATAAAAACAGCGCTGGTACAAAGTAAGCACAGAGGACATGAGCAAGTGCTTAGGTCATGCACTGGTTTCAAAGACCAAGTAGCAGGTGAATTCTGCTAAGGTCCTTAAGAGGTGGCGCACTGTTGCGTAAATACAGGAGCTTCCTGTGTACTCTGCAGAGCCACAAGGCCTTACCCTCTTGAGAAAAGCAAGCAATTAGCAGGCGCTTGTGTGCTCAGGCACATGGAGTGTGATAAGCATGTGGTGTGAATCTCATCACATGAAGTAGCTCTTTATATGTGGAAGGGAGAAAACCATAAAAGTCTGCACACTTTTAGATCATCTTACCTACAGATAAACACCATGCCGCCCTTTTGGTCTCCTGTTGGCTTTTTGCTTGAATAGTAAGTGAAATGTAAACAGAACTGAGTGCTTGGAGCCATCTGCCTCATGTCACTGCGGCCTAATTCTGTCCTCTGCAGATATCACTCATTCACACTCTTCCCTTTTCTATTTCCTTCCTCATCCTGCTCCTTGCCTCTTGTTTCCTTCCTTCCTTTCCTGAATATCTGTCTTTCACATTATGTTCTATTTTATTTCCTTTTCAACTCATGTTTTCTTTTTTTCACCTTTATTCCCTGCCGTTTCTCTTTGGATTCTTCCTGTTCATCGTTTCGATAATTTTTTTCCCCTTTTAAACTGGAAATAACAGTAAACAATTAAAAGCTAACCTGACCTGTCATAAATTTATTTCACAAAAAATTGTTTCGTGAATTTTATTTATATAGCGCTCTTCTCTAGAGACTCAAAGCACTTTATATGGTGAAACCTATTATCTACATTTTTAAGCTACTTTTAAGCCAGACTGGCTGGCACTGGGGGCTGCTGGCTAAGGTGTCTTGCCCAAGGACACAACGGCAGTGACTAGGATGGCGGAAGCGGGGATCAAACCTGGAACCCTCAAGTTGCTGGCACCGCCGCTCTATCAGCCGAGTCACGTTAATACTATAATTAATAATACTAAAATTATTTTTTAAATTGAGTGTTTTTAATGGGTGAAAATGAGTGTAGCTAAAGACTGAATTTATTTATTGTGTGTATGTTGACAGCACTATTTCACAAAACAAGCATTCCGATACAAAATAAATTCAATTTATAATTGATTATAATCTTCTTGTTATGCTAGGATGTACCAGGATCCTTTAAAATGGTGCAAACCATGAATTTACTTATCCTCTAAACATGTCTAGTGCTTTACAAATAGTGAAATAAACAATTAGAACATGTCAGCTCCTTTTGGAGGTGGTTGAACTAAAAGGCAATACATAACAATTAATCAATAATTGTAAGAAAGATGAGTGTGGTATTTTTTGGTGTTTGTGTATGTGTCGTGCTGTTGGCCTTTGTGTGTTTCCTTTTCTACCCAGGAGATGTCAGTGTGAAACCTTTTTTCACAACATAAGTGTGAGATGGTCTTTAATCCAAACAGTAGATAAGAAATTCCCGTTTCCACTTTCAGCTGCAGACTTGATCCAGTCTAGTGGTCTTATTAATATTTGGTACAGGTTGCACCTCTCTGGGCTCCACATCCCCCTTTTGTCAGTATCCAAATGTAGCCTGTTGACTGAGAGGAGTATCACGTTTATTCTGTAAATGGGAAGTTTATATTCAGGTCACACTTCAGGAATATTGTGACAATTGTGTCTGCCTCCATTATGTTTTAAACAATAAAAACCTTTTTTTTAGTTGTTTTAGATATACCATGACGGTATGACTATTTTGTTGGTTGTTTTTTCATTAAACTTCTTCTTTTACTTATTCAATGTGGCCTGTCCCAAATACACACCGTCAAAAGGTTTGTCAGGAGGCAGGAACCTCAGATGCAAGGAAGATAAGTTGCATAAAATATGATTGTTTATTCCACAGCAGCAGACAAGGCAAACTGGCAAAAAAGTATCTACAGAAAGTGAAGCGAAAAAATACAAAGCACAACTGAGGCAAAAAAGATGGGAATAAACAGTAAATAGTCTAAAACAAAAAGCGAAGCAACACTGTCACAAAAAACATGGCGTGAAGCCAGATAAAAGTAGCAACAAAATAGTAAAAACAAAAACAGAGTCGAGGAGGCAAGAAGCCAAGAGTAACAATATATCAGATAATACTTGTGAAACCAAGAGCGCAATGACAAGGCGATCAGATAATACAAACAAAAGCAGCACACTGCTTAAGAAGCCCTAATAGCCTGATCCGTTTCAGGTGTGATTACTGCCTCCGCCCCCTTATCAGGCAGAACAGAAAAAAACAGTTGAAACACAGAAAAATGGTTAGGATGACTGTAAAAAAAAATAGTAAAAATACAAAATCACAAACATAACTGCTGGAAACATTGATACATGAGAGTATGTGTGAATGCAGGGTCAAACCTTTAACGCTGTCACGTGTATTCCTGCACTGACTCTTGCTGTAAATGGTGTTATTTGTCACAAAGGCAGCTTACACAAAAATATTTTGTCAAGTTTTACTAAAAAGAACTACAAGTAATACATTTTTAAAGAGGAACTGCACTTTTGGGGAATTTTGCCGATCGTCCACAATCATTATGAAAGATGGATGATTTGTTTTTTTACATTCTAAATATTAAATAAATTCGATCAAAAGTCAGCTTCCACTGGAGCCTTTGGGAGCCACGCAATTCCGCCTACACAGCCCTTTAAAACACATCCAAACACAGAGCAAGCGTCTTTTTTTTGTTGTTCTGGCCATTTTCGGGTCCTAAATGGCTGTCAAAGTGTACCAACTTGTCGGAATACCTACTTAGAGTTCTTCTGTCCAGGTGAGATGCGTGATTTATAATCTACGATAAACTTCCAGGGCGCAAGGAAGCGAGAAAGCAGCAGACCACTCGATGATGTAATCTTAGGGACACTTGGTACAGTTATCATGGCGCCGCTATAAATAGTTTGCCTGTGTTAGCGCTTACATTAACAATATCACTAATACTTTCTTAATATTCAAGTCACGAAATGGAGTATTGTTGGCAGTTTTTGAATGGTTGTTTATTGGATTTCAAGGGGCGAAATAGTGTCGTAGTATTGCGGGCTCAGCTGTATTATTTACATTTATTTAATATTTAGAATGCATTAAAAAAAACAAATCCGTCGTCATGTCTTTCATAATGATTGTGAATGATAGGCAAAATTACAAAATAAGTGCAGTTCCCTATTTAGTGCAACTTCCCTTCTGCATGTTATCCCTAGATCCTGATGTTTATTCAGGTATCAACTAGGATTTGCTATGATCTATTTTTCCCTCCATCACCCACTGTTTTCTCTCTTTCTACAGGTGAGTGCAAATGTCCTTATTTTCCTGTGCACCAACATCATTGGAATCTGCACCCACTACCCTGCTGAGGTTTCTCAGAGACAAGCCTTCCAGGAAACCAGAGGATACATCCAGGCCAGGCTACATCTGCAGAGGGAGAATCAACAACAGGTAGGTTCAGGCACATAAATACCAAAAAAAACAACAAAGCTCTAAGCAGCGATGAACTGTCCGTCGCACGTCTGTGCACCTCAGGGTTCATGCGAGTTGGCAGCCATGTCACGTCCTTCCCAAAACATTTCAGGAAGATAGGATTTTGTGGAATGAAGTTATTTTTCACCATAAAGGGGACATCTTGGTGTTGATAAGCTGAACAGAAATGATAAAGTTAGCATGGTAACAGTTAGAACCAAGTTATAAGACTTGTACAAATAAGGCGTACAAATAAAAAATTGTCTAAAAAATGTAATGTGTATTAAGTAACAAGTTATATGACTCTGAGTTATACACCTAAAAAAGTTAGTATGGTAACGCTAACATGCTAACATTTAGCATGTGTCAATATGGCTAAAAGGTTAGCATGCTAAAGTTAGCAAGTTTAAGAACAACACAATATTCAAAAAATAAAAAGTCTTATGTTGAAGTGAAATGTGATTTAACAAGTTTTTGTCAGGTAACGGTATTACAACTTCCCTCTCTGGCAGTCATCGAGGGCAGACGCTCCCCTTCCCGCTCCCTTATCTCTCTTGCTTGCTTCTTTTGTCTTGCCTTGTCTTAACTCTTTTTGCACTGCTCTCCAAATCTAAACAATGGAACTAATTAACTGGCCTGGCAACAAAATTAACAAGATCTTGGGTTTGGGGGAACCTGCCTGTCTTGACGGAGCAGTGGTTGCTGGACACACGACGGACTCTTGGGAGAACAAGGAGAGCTGTGTGCCTGGCGACCCTTTCAGTCAAAGATGTAAAGATATCCACCTATTCGGAATTATGAAAACAGGACATCTGCTGCGTTGCTCTGGTTTGTCGACAAATTGAAAGTTGCTGGCAGCCTTCAAACTACCCCAAAGCTGCCACAAATGATTGGAGGATGCGGGCAGAACTGTGGACACTCTTGTGATTTGGATAACATCGGACTGTCTGCCCTGCAGGATGAATTTGAGGACCAGTAATAGACAATTAGGAGTGAAAAGCAAATGTTATTTTTGCTCGCAAACAAATCATTCTAATTTGGATTGTTTCCCTGGCTTCCGAGACTCTCCTGAAGGACAGTGTGGCAAAGACACAACAAACTCCCTTCTTGTCTCTCATGGACACACACCTGTTGTGGACTTTGGACTGACTGGCGGCTGCAAGAACACCAAGGTCGCGGAACAGAGACACGCTGCAGGCTTACACACACTCATGCATCCACGAAAAATATGCGTCACACACACATACCCCATCCCACGCCTTTGACGCTTGAATCCCTTAGGAGTGATGGACGGCTGGGCAGCGCTTGAATAGTAGCAGCCTGCCTCCGTAGCCCCCACTCCCTCCCCTCTGTCCCGAGTTGTATGTTGTAATATGTATATGTGCTCTGCTACAGAGTTTTTTCCCACTCCAGACGGGGCCCCATTAGGAGCCCAGTCTGAGATTGTATTTTTTTTACTCATCCTCCCCCAGCGTCTACCTTTTTCCCATCTTTTACGGGGCGCCTTGTGGCTATAACCCTGTGCACTGTTTGTTTGTATAATCTTGAACAGGTTTGTGCCGAAAACACATTTTTGTTGTACTTGTGCAATGACAATAAAGTTCCATCCATCCATCTATACATCCATCCGTAAAGATACTAGGCTAGACAAGGCGAGGCAAGTTTATTTATAGAGCACAATTACAGCACAATTCAAAGTCCTTTACAGAATATTAAAAGGCACAATTTAAAAAATGGATGGACATATTATTAATCTTCCTCTTCATGCTATTTCCTCAAGGTGATAGGAAAACATTATAGAACCTGCCATATCATATGATACTACCATGTTGGTAAAATACAAGCACACATTACATATACATATATAATACATAAAACATATTTTGTTATACTTGCTTTAATTAACCAAGCATAACCATGCGGTCAAACATTTTTTGTAATTCATCGTAATTTCCAATAGCCATAACAGACATAAGAATTCAATGCATCACACGTAATGTGGTTAAAATAAACCTGTATGTAATTATACATTTGGCCAACAGGCGGTTTCTTGTGCCGAAGCATGAAGCTTCGAGAAATTCTCGAACTATTGGCTCAATGAGGCTTTAGCTGACATTTTAAGCGTTTCTGACCATACAAGTGATCTACAAGAAAGGCTGACACAACTCTGGCTGGCGCAATGTACGTGAAAAAACACGTTTGAGGCACTGCTTGTGCGCCAAAGCTAACAACACCAACAGCGTCACTTGACTGCCTAGCAACCATGAGCATGACAGGACGAAGTCAACGGAGCAATACAAAATCGCAGGTGGTCTAACTGGGCAGGACTGCGCATCAATCTTTGATCCTATGCAAGAGCAGTTGACGAGAGGAGAACCAGGGGACATGGACGCTGCTTCAATAGAGCAACAAGTAGTCAACTTTCTGCAATCAGAGGGAATTGATGTCGCTTTTAACTAAATCGATGCATGCATTCTACTGAATAGAAGAAGCAATAATGCCACGCCAGTCACCATCGTCAAGCTCGCCAACAGGAAATCCAAAATGGCATTGCTGAAACAGGGAAAGAAGCTGAAGCGCACAAAAGTGTACATGAACGAGCACCTCATTAAACGCAATGCTGAAATTGCCAAGAAAGCACGCGACTTGAGGACCAGGGGGAAATTCAGGTAACCTGTAGTGCCAACTGCAAAATCTACATCAAACTGAATGGAGGTCCAGAAGCAAGAGTACTGGTTGTCAAAGACATTAAGGATCTGGACAGATATTTAAGCTCCCAGCGCAACCACAGCAACGTCAATTATAATGGAGTGGGACAGAAAACAAACATCGATATTCAACTACAAAACTTCAACGCTCCAAAGGATTACTGCACAAGATCTGTATTTAGGAGCACTTGTATCTACACTTACGGACATTCATAGAGTAACACAACAGATTGCTAAACAGGAAAATATGGAACTGAAAACCTGCTGCAGCATAGATTACAATAGTCTGAAATTGGAGAAGGAAATAGATACAGATGCAATTTTTTTCTCAAATATCAGGAATAACTGTTTTTATTATACAGACGAAAAATATAATAACATTAAAATAGACAACAAACTGTTGATTATTAATTTCAACATTAGAGGTTTGTATGCAAACTACAACAACATGAATCATTTTTTGGAACAATTGAACGAACACTTTAAAGTTATTGCTGTCTCAGAAAACATGGACAGATGCTAAAAAATGGAATACATTTTGATCTGAAAGGATATAAACTAAATCATATCCACAGAACTAACAAGAACAGAGGAGGGGTAGCTGTGCACGTGATGAAGAACTTGAACTACAAAGTGGTAAAAAACATCCATCCATCCAGCCATTTTCTACTGTTTATCCCTTTCGGGGTTGCGGGGGTGCTGGAGCCTATCCCAGCTGCACTCAGGCAGAAGGCAGAGTATACCCTGAACAAGTCGCCACCTCGTCGCAGGGCCAACACAGATAGACTACATTCACACTCTAGGGCCAATTTAGTGTTGCCAATCAGCCTATCCCCAGGTGTATGTCTTTGGAGGTGGGAGGAAGCCGAAGTATTCGGAGGGACCCCACGCAGTCACGGGGAGAACATGCAAACTCCACACAGAAAGACCCAGGACCTTCTTATTGTGTGCCACCGTGCTGCCGATAAAAAAAACATGTCATGAGCTATTGATAATATTTTAGAATGTCTAATCATTGAAATATGTCATTAAAAATGCAAAAACGTATTAATCAGTTTCATATATAGAACAGCTAAGTCAAACATTGATATGTTTGAGAACTTGATTAAGGCAACTTTCACTGAAATCAGTCAACAATTAACTTTCTCATGTAGAGACTTCAACATTGACCTCTTGAACCCTAACAAACAAAAGTCCATAGATGACTTTATTAAAACAATGTATAGCCTGAGTTTAAATCCTGAAATCACAAGGCCAAGCAGAAACTCAGGACACAGTGCCACACTTATTGATAATATTTTTACTGATGAATTTAATAATACCTGTTAATATCTGTTAATATTCGACATCAGTGATCATCTGTCAGTTTTCACATTACATGACTGAAACTACAAGAAGAAGAACATTGATGAGAAAAAATATAATTCAAAGAATATGCACAGAACAAATTATGACAGCTTACAAGAATGATCTGTGAGATCAAAGTTGGGAAAATGTATACAGTGAAAATTATCTAGATCAGTGTTTTTCAACCTTTTTTGAGCTGAGGCACATTTTTTTCATTGAAAAAATCCGGAGGCACACCGCCAGCAGAAATCATTTAAAAAACGAAACTCAGTTGACAGTAAAAAGTCGTCGTCGCAATTGTTGGATATGACTTTAAACCATAACCAAGCATGTATCACTATAGCTCTTGTCTCAAAGTAGGTGTACCGTCACCACCTGTCACATCACGCCGTGACTTATTTTGAGTTTTTTGCTGTTTTCCTGTGTGTATTGTTTCAGTTCTTGTCTTGCGCTCCTATTTTGGTGGCCTTTTCTCTTTTTTTGGTATTTTCCTGTAGCAGTTTCATGTCTTCCTTTGAGTGATATTTTCCTGCATCTACTTTGTTTTAACAATCAAGACTATTTAAGTGATTTTCATCCTTCTTTGTGGGGACATTGTTGATTGTCATGTCATGTTCCGATGTACTTTGTGGATGCTGTCTTTGCTCCACAGTAAGTCTTTGCTGTCGTCCAGCATTTTGTTTTTGTTTACTTTGTAGCCAGTTCAGTTTTAGTTTCGTTTTGAATAGTCTTCCCTAAGCTTCAATACCTTTTCTGAGGGGCACTCACCTTTTCTTTATTTTTGGTGTAAGCATTAGACACCTTTTTACCTGCACACTGCCTCCCGCTGTTTCCAACATCTACAAAGCAATTAGCTACCGGCTGCCACCTACTGATATGGAAGAGTATTACACGGTTACGCTGTCGAGCGCTGGACACCACCGACACACAACGACGCCACATAATTTGCAGATTATAATTACTGGTTGTCAAAAAATATTTTTCATCCAAATAGGTGAAATTACATAATCTCCCACGGCACACCAGACTGTATCTCACGGCACACTAGTGTGCCGCGGCACAGTGGTTGAAAAACACTGATGTAGATGATGCATATGGTAATTTTTTTCAACACTTTCATGATACCTTATAACAAACGTTGTCAATTGAAACAACTTGGTAAGAAGAAAAAGAAAATGACTGAAAAATGCTTGCAACAAGAAGAATACATTATTTAGAACATTTATAAGATTTACAAAGGCAGAAAACAAGTAACCTGACTGTCGCCAGAGGGCAATGCAAACTCCTTCAAGATAGCAAAAAATAATGAACCAATCAGGATCACCGGGCGGGATTTCATAGATGTGACGTTGATTCAAACAACAATGGCGGCACGCAGCGAGGAGTCGTGTGCTGACATTGATTCTGCATATTTTCTTTGCACAAACGACATTGATCGTCTACTGACATTGCTGCGTTGTTTCAGTAAAAGTTCTCTAACTTTTCGCTCTGTCGTTATCCAATATGTCGGCTGTTCTGTTTTGGATTTCCCAGCGTCGCTCTCATCAGCGTCACGGGTTGATTTCAATGTGAGTGGTTGAAGTAGAACGTCATTCAAGATAACAGACAAGTGGTTTATCCAATTACATACAATGATTTTTTTTACAAGGCCCCGCCTTCTGAAATACATCTCCTATTGAGAAGTCCCAGAACCTTGGGTGGAGCTCAGAGAACTACAAGGATGGTAACAAGAAATGTTTCCAATTTAAGATACGCCTGTCGGCGCAAACAAGACCTTTCCGACGGTATATCGTATGTGGGGGTTCATTAGCCGTTGAGTCTCGTAGTAGACAAAGGGTGTGTGTTTTTTTTCGTGAATAGCTTTGCCATGGTAACATGAAATGATCTGTTAACATTGTAACAGACTAAGATATCTGAGGGGAGGGGCTGTCACGTGACATCAAAGGAATTCATGTGATTAGATGAGGCTGCTACTATTACGCAATGACAGGAAGTTAAGTAGGATTTGTAGAAAAACTTCATGCAGAACAATGTCTGATTGTGGGCAAACGCTTTAAGATATCAACTTTTCGTAAAAACCGTGAGCGCCTCAAGGCTTTGAGGAACGTTCCGGTGTTCTCAGATTTCCGATAAGTGGAGAAATGGCCGAGTGAGAGCGACTAGGAAAATAAGAATTTTTGTGTTTTTGTGTTTGTTTGGTTCTGACTTCTTAACATTAGGCCTAGATGAAAGATTTAGCTGACTTTCTTGGCTTTGAGGGCAACCAGAAACCACATGGGACACATGAGCTCCATAAAAGTGACATTTTCTGAGAGAGGACAAGTGTGTCAACGCTTTCACCGAAACACATGACAGTGGCATAAAATATGTCGCTGTGACAACAGTTTGTTCACCCAAAAAAAGCTAATATTCTGGGCTCAGCCTCTAGTAAATAAGAGTGTGAGCCATCCGCTTTAATGGGGGAAGGCCAATGGCGCCCGCCTTACTCCGATGGCCGTCCAGCCTAAACCGAACATTGGCCGTCAAAACTTTTTAGCCAGGGTTAAAGTAGACAAGTGTGTCAACAAAATGAGACGTTAAGCACCAAAGCTACGTGAAAGAATGGCTGAGCTACAAAAGGAGGTAATCTTGCCTTTTTGGAGCGTTCTGCTGGAAATATTCGCCATTATAAAGGTGCATACCCATTCTAGTGGCCCATTTTTTTTGTTTATTTGTGAATAGCGTTGCCATGGTAATACAAAATGGTACCAATTTAAAGTACCGCCATCGGCACGAACAGCCCCTTTCCGACGGTATAACATACGTGGGGGTTTGTTGGCCGGTTCGTCCCGTATTAAGTGTAAGAGAAACGTGAAACGTGCAGAACAAGAAGTTGAATAATAAAGTTTGAAGTATGAGCAATAACAATATGGGCATTGCAAGCACCCATTCACTGCTGCTTGCAGCAGTGAATGGGTGCTTGCATTGCAGCAGGCCCATAACAAAAGAGCAACATGGAGCATCCTTAATAGCATTGTAAGAATAGGTGCTAAGAAAGATTATCCACAATACTTCTAAGACGGAAATTAAAAAAATTACAAAATGAACGTAGTATTTGAAAGCTTTAATAACTACTTTGTAAATATTGGACTAAATCTGGAGTAAAAGATTTCATATCCTGGGTCAGCTGAGAACTTAAATTACACTATGGACAGAAATCCCAACTCAATGTTCTTCAAGGGTCTGACAAAAGAGGAAATAATCAATACTGAGAACAAATGTAAATCCAAGACCTCAGCTGATTGTAACGGAATTGATATGGAAATGATAAAAAAGGTAATTGAAAAGATTTCAAAAACCTTTACATATAGCAGCAACTTATCATTTTAAATGGGCAAATGGGAGTTTTCCCAACCATGTGTACATGTGTTTGTGGACTTGGAGAAGGCATTCGACCATGTCCCATGGGAAGTCCTGTGGAGAGTGCTCAGAGAGTATGGGGTATTGTACCGCCTGATTGCGGCGGTTTGCTCCCTGTATGATCAGAGTCAGAGCTTGGTCCACATCGCTAGCAGTAAGTCGGACCCATTTCCGGTGCGGGTTGGACTCTGCCAGGGCTGCCCTAATTCACCGATATTGTTTACAGCTTTAAAGACAGAATATCTTGGCGCAGTCAGGGCGTTGATGGAATCTGGTTTGGTGGGTGCAAGATTAGGTCTCTGCTTTTTGCAGATGATGTGGTTCTGCTGGCTTAATCTGACCAGGATCTTCAGCTCTCACTGGATCGGTTCGCAGCAGAGCGTATGGGATGAAAATCAGCACTTCCAAGTCCGAGTCCATAGTTCTCGCCCGGAAAAGGGTGGAGTGCCATCTCTGGGTTGGGGAGGAGATCCTGCCACAAGTGCAGGCGTTCAAGTACCTCAGGGTCTTGTTCACAAGTGAGGGAAGAGTGGATCATGAGATCGAAAGGCGGATCCGTGCAGCATCTGGAGTGATGCGGACCCTCTTATCGGTCCGTCGTGGTGAAGAAAGAGCTAAGCCGGAAAGCAAAGCTCTCAATTTACCGGTCGATCTACGTCCCTATCCTCACTTATGGTCGTGAGCTTTGAGTTATGACCAAAGCCAACAAATTTAGCTGAACTGCACCAATTTTGTCAAGCGGAGTGGTCAAAAAGTCATTATTGTGCAAGGGGGAAGTGAGCTTTCCTGCTGTTCTCAGCTTGAGGCGTAAAGAGAAAATTTGAAGCAGTTTAAAAAAAAAGAGAGAGCGCCTCTCGAGTCGCGACTGCTGTTTGTACATTGATTGATGTTACATCGATGATGTCGTTCACAACAACATAAGCAGATGAGATGTGTTGCAGGTTTTTGCTAGCTTTCATTTCCTAGTTTAGTCTCTGTTGCATGTGGTCATCTCGACATTGATTGTTTAGTTCAGGACGGAGAGGTTGAGTGTGTCGGGGATGAATGAGCGCTACCCGACACATTATTTTCCCAAATAAATGTTTATTCTCCTCATAACGACAACATTTCACTCACATTTATGTCAAATCCCCTGATACTATTTTGCATTTATCAGTGGAGGCCATTTTATTGGCCAATTGTGCAACTACGGCTGCGGTTATGTGAACCCGGAAATCATACAACTTACTTTCTTGTTGAGTCTAGTGATTATTGATTGGGCATACTAGCGCTGTGTCAAATAAAAATAACAACCATGACGAGGTCCCAAACTTTTCGTAAACATGCTCTTTTTCACTCATTTGCTCCTCCTCTGTTTCACCGTCACAAGCTCCGGAATTTGCATGCACATTGCACGGCCCAATTATCGTTTATTTTATTTGATTATTGTATTTTCATAATCATGAGAAACCACAATCAAAATTGAAATTAAAATTTAATTAATTTTCCAGCCCTATAATTAAGTCAACGTCCAGCGGTCTAAAAAAGTAAATTAAAAGACGTAAGGTTTTACTTCCAAACATTGAAAAAAGCTTCGAGCACGAAGCTGTCTGCAATGGCTGGATATATGGCTCTCCCTCAGAGTAAAGAGAGGAGCAAAGAACATGAAGGTCGCTCTACATTACGATAGTCGAGGTCTCGTATTTTAACACAAATGTATATCACCACTGTCACCCCAGGAGGTGAAGAAGAACAACTTGACAGCAGTGCTGTGTTTCATTGACTTCAAAAAGGCATTTGATTCAATAGACAGAGGCATAATGCTGAAAATCCTGAAGGTTTACGGTGTCCCCCAGAATCTACTCTGGGGCATAGAGGCCATGTACAAGGGCACAAGAGCTAAGGTGGTAACTCCAGATGGTATCAGCGAGGAGTTCGAAATCTTAGCAGGGGTGCAGCAGGGAGACACTCTTGCCCCCGTCCTCTTTATCATAGCACTGGACTAAGCGCTCAGGAAAGCCATCAACGGGCGGGAGCAAAAGCCTGGCTTCACAATTACACCAAGGAAGTCTAGAAGACACCCTGCTGTAGACCTGGCAGACATGGACTACGCAGATGACATCTGCCTTATGTCTGACCGTGTGGAGCAGGCACAGGAACAGAGTGGAGGTGGAATGTGCTAAGGTTGGCCTCAGTCTGAATGCAAAGAAGACTGAGGTAATCATTTACAACTTACACATGGACCACCCACCAATTACAACATCAGATGGCAACGCTCTGCGAGAGGTCAATGACTTCAATTACTTGGGTTCCTGGATGAACTCCACAGAACAGGACCTTAAGGTCAAGAAGGCGCTAGCGTGGAGGGCCCTGAACGGTATGTCAAGAGTGTGGTGCTCAAATCTCCCCCGACACATGAAGCTGAGCCTATTCTAAGTCACTGTGGAGTCTGTCCTCCTGTATGGCTGCGAAAGCTGGACCCTGACATACACGCTGCAGAAGTCCTTAGATGGATGCTACACCAGAATGTTACGAGCTGTTCTGAATGTGGACCAGAGCATCCACATCACTAACGAGGGCCTATACGGGCAACTGCCGAGGTTCAGCAAGAATGTGGCAGCGAGGAGGATGAGGCTGGCTGGCCACTGCCACAGACATCGGGAGCTTCCAGCCAGCAGGCTGGTCCGATGGGAACCAACGAACGAGCATCGATCGCGAGGACGGTCTGTGCTAACGTACGTGGACATCCTGAAGAAAGATGTGGGAGCTGAAAGGCCGCGTGTATGGAGAACGGAAAGGATTGGAGACTCCGATAGAAGCTCGTCTGAGGACGACACAGAGAGACCCCAGCTTGACATGTCCGCTTTTAGGTGTTTTAAATGAATAAATAAAGTTATACTTACATTTTAAAGTTGCTCTTTCTGCTCTGCATAGCGCCGCCGTGTTCAAAATAATTTTCAGAGTTGAGTGGACAAAAGACCTTGTGATATGAAGGTGTAAAGTGTAAACAGCATGCACACTTGTTGCTAATGGGAGAAAAGGACACAGTTGACATACCTCTGTGAAGTTGCCCCCCACCACCTTGTCCAAATCTACTTAAACTTGTCTTAACCGTTTGTCTTAAGTTTGTGCTGGTTTTTGCTACAAAATGTTTTGTTTATGCCTTTACAGTTTTTAAATTATTCTGAAACACATTTTCTGACCAGTGATGTCATCCCCCCCCCCCCCCCCCCCCCCCCCCAGTTTTTTTGGTCTAACTATTATCGTTTTTACGTTATTAACATTTCAATATTCATAAACAGCCCCCACATCTTGTCAAAAACCTCCACAAACCAGTACCAATTGTTTGTGCTACATTTGTGCTGGATTTTGCTTCCAAAAATGTTGGTCTAACTATTAACGTTTTTAAGTTATTAACATTTTATAGTTTTATGTTAACGGGTACCTGGATCCATCCACCCCCGCCTCAAACTATGTCCAAATTTCCCCAAACTTGTTCCATTTGTTTGTGTGCTAGCTTTGTGCTGCAAACGTTTTTGGTTAAACTATTATAGTTTTTTAGGTTATTAACGCTTAATGATTCACCTGCATGTGAAGTTGTCCTGTCCCCAATCATTTGTGCTGCAAAAATTGTGCTGTTACGGTCTTAAGTTTTTTAATGTTATTAACATGTAAAGAACAGGGGTGTGGGAAACAGTCACGATTCTCACGTTGTGCGATTCAGAATCGATTCTAATTTTTAAAAAAACGATTTTTTAAAATTTTATTTTTTTTATTTTTTTATTATTATTTTTATTTATTTTATTTATTTTTTTAAATTAATCAATCCAACAAAACAATACACAGCAATACTATAACAATGCAATCCAATTCCAAAACCAAACCCCACCCAGCAACACTCAGAACTGCAATAAACAGAGCAATTGAGAGGAGACACAAACACGACACAGAACAAACCAAAAGTAGTGAAACAAAAATGAATATTATCAACAACAGTATCAATATTACACAGCACTTTATCTATGAGCTCTAGTGCAATGCACACTGGTACTTTATCTTTATCTCCATACTGTAGATTTTATGCCTACATCAAAGTGCCACCTGTGTCTATCAAGCTCCATGTTCTAATGTTTAAATGTTAGTTGTCTGGTTGTGGTTGTGTCTGTGCTTGTGTTTTTGTTCTGTTGTTTTTGGGTATGTTAAGAAAGCAATGATGCACTGTGCCCAAGACAAATTTCCCCGCGGGGACAATAAAGTTGAACCTTGAACCTTGAACCTTGAACCTTGAACCTTGAACCTTGAACCTATTAGTTACAATTTCAACATAGCAGTGATTAAAAATCCCTCATTGACATTATCATTAGACATTTATAAAAAAAATAAAAATAAAAAAAAGAACAATAGTGTCACAGTGGCTTACACTTGCATCCCATCTCATAAGCTTGACAACACACTGTGTCCAATATTTCACAAAGATAAAATAAGTCATATTTTTGGTTCATTTAATAGTTAAAACAAATTTACATTATTGCAATCATTTGATAAAACATTGTCCTTTACAATTATAAAAGCTTTTTACAAAAATCTACTACTCTGCTTGCATGTCAGCAGACTGGGGTAGATCCTGCTGAAATCCTATGTATTGAATGAATAGAGAATCGTTTTGAATCGGGAAAAAAAAATCGTTTTTAAATCGAGAATCGCGTTGAATCGGAAAAAAACGATTTTGAATTGAATCGTGACCCCAAGAATCGATATTGAATCGAATCGTGGGACACCCAAAGATTCGCAGCCCTAGTAAGTAATGTGTTAATAACTGTGACTAAACCCTAACTATGTCAAAATCTCCGGCAATGTGTCCCATTTGTTTTTGCTATGTTTGTGCTGTTTTTTGAAGATTTTTAATTATTATTTTTTATTATTGTAGTTTTTAAGTTAACGTTTTGTGATTCACCTGTGTGAAGTTGCCCCTCCCCCCATGTTGTCCAAATCTCCCTAAACTTGTCCCAATCGTTTGTGCTTCATTTCCGATTAAAACATTTTTGTTTGTGCCATTACAGTTTTTAAGTTACTAACGTTTTATGTTTTTTATGGTATGTAAGTGTTATTATCATAACCAAACCCCCAACCTTTTCAAAATCACATTTTGACACATTTTTTGTGCTTTGTTTGTGCTGCAAAAATGTTCAGTCTAACTTGAATAAATTATGTTATTAACAAATGATGATTCATAACCAGCCCCCATCTTCTCAAAATGTCCCCATGCCAGTCCCAATCGTTTCATAACCAGTCCTCCCACCTTTTCAAAATTTCCCCATACCAGTCCCAATCGTTTTTTCTTGTTCGTGTGGAAATGTTTTTGGTCTAACTCTTATAGTTCAAGTTATTAACAAATCATAATAATAATATATTATAATACTAACCAAGTTGTAGAAACATTATTGTAACAGCAAACACTAAGGAACAATTTTTCTACTGTAGTAACACATCGCCTTGGGAAGCCATGCTAAGGTATTAGCCCTAAGCTAGGTATGGCAAAAGGTAAGCAAGCTACGAAAAGAGATAAGGTGTAGCGGGGGTTGTATATTGTAGCGTCCCGGAAGAGTTAGTGTTGTAAGGGGTTCTGGGTATTTGTTCTGTTGTGTGTATGTTGTGTTACGGTGCGGATGTTCTCCCAAAATGTGTTTGTCATTCTTGTTTGGTGTGGGTTCACAGTGTGGCGCATATTTGTAATAGTGTTAAAGTTGTTTACACAGCCACCTTCAGTGTGACCTGTATGGCTGTTGATCAAGTATGCTTGCATTCACTTATGTGTGTGTAAAAGCACACATAAGTGGGCCGGCACGCTGTTTGTATGGAGGAAAAGCGGACGTGACGACAGGTTGTAGAGGACGCTAAAGGCAGTGCCTTTAAGGCACGCCCCCAATATCTCCGGGTGGAGATCGGGAGAAATTCGGGAGAATGGTTGCCCCGGGAGATTTTCGGGAGGAGCACTGAAATTCGGGAGTCTCCCGGGGAAATCGGGAGGGTTGGCAAGTAGGGTTTCACAGCACAAACGCATGGGACACGTTTGGGGAGATTTTGACATAGTTGGGGGGAGGGTCTAGTTATGATTAATAACACGTTAATTACACGTTAATGGCATAAAACGTTAATAACTTAAAAGTATGATAGTTAGACCAAAACATTTTGCAGCACAAACGATTTGGACAAGTTTGGGGAGATGTGGACAAGGTGGGGGGCGAGCTTTGCACAAGTATTTGTCGGCTGGATTCAAAGGACACTTGGAGCTTTTTGAATTGGGACAGTCATTGCGCACCACAATGACATCAGCACCCCACAAATGCGCACTGCGAAGGATGCAGTCGCAGAATTGAGACACAGCTATTGTCAAGATAATATTTCAATGGGAAATACTAAAAAAGTAAAGTACATTAAAAAATACATCAAACAAACCTTTAACGAGGCATTTAGCCTTTCTGGAAGAAAGGCTAAATGCCGCCTAGCACCCATTGAGAACAGACGCTGGTTGGACCACCACGCATATTTAATGAGCCGCACGTGAGACGGACGCAACATCATGTAAATCCAAGCAATATATCTACATATTATAATAATATGTATGTGCATACAATATATATAATATACAGTTGTGGTCAAAAGTTTACATACACTTGTGAAGGACATAATGTCATGGCTGTCTTGAGTTTCCAATAATATATACAATTCCTTTTTTTTTTTTGTGATAGAGTGATTGGAGCACATACTTGTTTGTCACAAAAACATTCATGAAGTTTGGTTCTTTTATGAATTTATTATGGGTCTACTGAAAATGTGACCAAATCTGCTGGGTCAAAAGTATACATACAGCAACATACATTATCAATTTTGGTGATGTAGAAAAGTTTCAATCAAATCAAATTAGCTTCATGGCATGGCCTGACCAACACGCCAGATTGTAGTCAGCTGGAGGCGTGTCTTAATGAAATTAAACAATGGATGTCCGCTAACTTCTTGCAACTCAACACTAAGAAAACGGAAATGCTGATTATCGGTCCTGCTAAACACCGACATTTATTTGATGATTCCACCTTAACATTTGACAACCAAACAATTACACAAAGCGACTCAGTAAAGAATCTGGGTATTATCTTCGACCCAACTCTCTCCTTTGAGTCACACATTAAGAGTGTTACTAAAACGGCCTTCTTTCATCTCCGTAATATCGCAAAAATTCGTTCCATTTTGTCCACTAGCGACGCTGAGATCATTATTCATGCGTTCGTTACGTCTCGTCTCGACTACTGTAACGTATTATTTTCGGGTCTCCCTATGTCTAGCATTAAAAGATTACAGTTGGTACAAAATGCGGCTGCTAGACTTTTGACAAGAACAAGAAAGTTTGATCATATTACGCCTATACTGGCTCACCTGCACTGGCTTCCTGTGCACTTAAGATGTGACTTTAAGGTTTTACTACTTACGTATAAAATACTACACGGTCTAGCTCCATCTTATCTTGCCGATTGTATTGTACCATATGTCCCGGCAAGAAATCTGCGTTCAAAGAACTCCGGCTTATTAGTGATTCCCAGAGCCCAAAAAAAGTCTGCGGGCTGTAGAGCGTTTTCTATTCGGGCTCCAGTACTATGGAATGCCCTTCTGGTAACAGTTAGAGATGCTACCTCAGTAGAAACATTTAAGTCCCATCTCAAAACTCATTTGTATACTCTAGCCTTTGAATAGCCCCCTCTTTTTTTTTAGACCAGTTGATCTGCCGTTTGTTTTCTTCTCTCCTCTGCTCCCCCCTACCCCCTTGTGGAAGGGGAGACACTCAGGTCCGGTGGCCATAGATGGGGTGCTGGCTGTCCGAGGTCGGGACCCGGGGTGGACCACTCGCCTGTATATTGGTTGGGAACATCTCTGCGCTGCTGACCCGTCTCCGCTCGGGATGGTTTCCTGCTGACCCCACTGTGGACTGGACTCTTACTGTTATGCTGGATCCACTATGGACTGTACTCTCACAATATTATGTTAGACCCACTCGACATCCATTGCATTCGGTCTCCCTAGAGGGGGGGGGTTACCCACATATGCGGTCCTCTCCAAGGTTTCTCATAGTCATTCACATCGACGTCCCACTGGGGTGAGTTTTTCCTTGCCCTTATGTGGGTTCTGTACCGAGGATGTCGTTGTGGCTTGTGCAGCCCTTTGAGACACTTGTGATTTAGGGCTATATAAATAAACATTGATTGATTGATTGATTGAACTTCATGTGAGTGATTATGATTGACGACACCTGTTGACTTCTCTGAGCCATTTAAATAGGGCTCATGTGATGCGGTCATTAGACTCGGTTACAAACACGACAATTGGAAGGTCCAAGGAACTCAGCACAGATCTGAAAAAACAAATCATTGACTTGAACAATTCAGGAAAGTCACTTGGAGCCATTTCAATTCAGCTTAAGGTCCCAAGAGCAACTGCGCAGACAATTGTTTGTAAGTATAAAGTGCATGGCATAGTTTTGTCACTGCCACGATAAGGAAGAAAAAGCAAGCTTTCACCTGCTGCTGAGAGAAAATGGTCGGGATGATCAAGAGTCAACCGAGAACCACCAAAAAGCAGGTCTTCAAGGAATTGGAAGCTGCTGGAATACAGGTGTCAGTGTCCACGGTCAAGCGTGTTTTGCATCGCCATGGACTGAGAGGCTACCATGCAAGAAGGAAGCCCTTGCTCCAGAAGCGACATCTTAAGGCTCGTCTAAAGTTTGCTGCTGATCACATGGACAAAGATAAGACCTTCTGGAGGAAAGTTATGTGGTCAGATGAAACAAACATTTAGCTGTTTGGCCACAATACCCAGCAATATGTTTGGAGGAGAAAAGGTGAGGCCTTTAATCCCAGGAACACCAGCCCTACCGTCAAGCATGGTGGTGGTAGTATTATGCTCTGGGCCTGTTTTGCTGCCAATGGAACTGGTGCTTTACAGAGAATAATGGGACAATGAAAAAGGAGGATTACCTCCAAATTCTTCAGGACAACCTAAAATCATCAGCCCGGAGGTTGGATCTTGGGCGCAGTTGGGTGTTCCAACAGGACTATGACCCCAAACACACATCAAAAGTGGTAAAGGACTGGCTAGAATTAAGGTTTTAGAATGGCATTCCCAAAGCCCTGACTTAAACCCCATTGAGAACATGTGGACAATGCTGAAGAAACAAGTCCATGTCAGAAAACCAACAAATTTGGCTGAACTGCACCAATTTTGTCAAGAGGAGTGGTCAAAAATTCCACCAGAAGCTTGTGGATGGCAACCAAACGCGCCTTGTTGCAGTGAAACTTGCCAAGGGACATGTAACCAAATTAGGGCTGCAGCTAACGATTATTTTTCTATCGATTAATCTATAGATTATTTTTTTCGATTAATCGGTTAATCTATAGATTATTTTTTTCGATTAATCTATAGATTATTTTTCCTTTTACCGATTTTTTTTTTTTTATTTAAAATGAAGAGGAAAAAATAAATGTAGGCCAGTTTTTTCAAAAGGCATGGCTTTTATTTACAAAAAAAAAAGTATGGCCACTAGTCAGTCAACATTGACAACAACATGACAAAATATTCTGTAACAATGTAAACATTTAAAACTTTTAACATTTAACAAAATTAAAAGTAGCTTATTTGCTTTTTAATGTGCAAATATAAAAGTAAACATCCAGTGCAAATCTTAATATTCTGGAATAGTATAAGCATTTCAAAAGTAAAAGTATTGCTTATTTTGCTTTAAAATGTGCAAAAATAAAGATAAACATCCAATACAAAAAAGTGCAAAACGGAAATATTCTGTAACAAGTGTAAACATTTCAACAAAAGTAAAAGTATTGCTTATTTGCTAAAATGTGCAAAAATAAAGCTAAACATCCAATACAAAAAAGTGTACAGTGTAAACATTTCAACAAAAGTAAAAGTATTGCTTATTTTGCTTAATAACACAACAATGATAGTATGATTAAAGTGAAAGTTAATTGTTCGTTTGTACATAGTATATGTAACTGTTAATGTTGTAAAAGGTATTTGCACAACTAATTAACGTTAGCGTTTGTGACACGTCTTGTGCCGTGGGGTTCTTTCAGGACCGACAGACTGAACGCCAGACGGGTTTGCCAGGTTTACAATCTTTTAATTTTACACAAAGTCTTTTCTCTTCCAACTGCGCGGATCGCGCACCTGGGCACGATTGCGGCGTCGCACCCGGCGCGCCCCGCCTCGCCACTTGCTCGCCGCCGCCGCCTCCCCACAGCGTTAAAGAGGAGCGCGTCTTTGTAAACACTGAACAGGCACGCCAAACGCGCCTCTCAGAGCGAAACGGTGCTTTAGTTTATGAATTTACAACGCAGATACAAATGACACATTCATGTTTTTGTGTAATAATGACAACGTATACGCACGCGGACGATTGACTTGTTGATGGTGATGGCAAGAACGCTGTCGGGGGTTTTCTTTTCAAATGTTCGTTCATAGCCGTTGTGCTGCTATGATAGGCCATTTCCGCTCGAGACAGTGTGCATACAACAACATTATTAGGCCGTTTATTGAAATTCTCCCACACTTTTGACGACTTTTGGCGTGCTTTTTTCCTCTCGCTCGCATCGTCTGCTTTGCGCTCCGCCATGACAGTAAAGTAGTGTGACGTAAATATGTGACGCGCCGACGCACAAAAACGGCGTCGACGTATTTACGTAACCGATGACGTCGACTACGTCGACGCGTCGTTTCAGCCTTAAACCAAATATTAACATTGCTGTATGTATACTTTTGACCCAGCATATTTGGTCACATTTTCAGTAGACCCATAATAAATTCATGAAAGAACCAAACTTCATGAATGTTTTTTGTGACAAACAAGTATGTGATCCAATCACTCTATCACAAAAAAATAACAATTGTCGAAATTATTGGAAACTCAAGACAGCCATGACATTATGTTCTTTACAAGTGTATGAAAAAAAAGCCAAACATGTAAGAATACAGTACCACCTGCGCTAAAGCCATATTTTTGAGAGTAATTGCCAATACACTGTGTGTGCACGTGCACGCATCCACACATGGACACGCATACACAAATACATACATTACGACGCTTTTTTTCGCCACACAGCAGAGCGTTGATTGTCACGTAACAACAATCATTTGTAGTAAAATAACACTTCAGTTTGCATTGATTAAAGCAAGCTATAACAGACTGAACAACAACACATAAATTCAACTACTTCAATTTTAACAACCCCCCGCCCCCTACATCAGACGCTGACGACAATGCAATATGAAGTATAAGCAATAAAACATTGAATATTAAGAGTATATGAAAGTTCCACTTCTACCTTTTTTACTTCCCTGACGACCTCCTTAAAGTTTTGTAATCAATCAAAAATATCAATCAGCTGAAATGTGCCAATTGTGGATAAGTGTGGAGAAAGTGTTTTGCACATCACCCATCATGCATTGTAATGGATTTATATATGTGTAAATTAAATTATACGTAGTGATTGAAAGCGTTTTTTTAATGTCCACAAATTTCAATGAGCGGGGGTGTGTTATGTGCGACCTTGTGTTTACTTTATTTGTTCCATTCTTCCATTTTCTACCGCTTGTGCCTTTTGGGGTCGCGGGGAGTGCTGGAGCCTATCTCAGCTGCACATGGACAAGTCGCCACCTCATCGCAGGGCCAACACAAATAGACAGACAACATTCACACTCACATACACTAGGGGCCAATTTAGTGTTGCCAATCAACCTATCCCCAGGTGCAAGAAATCTCCTTGTTAAACTTGTGATGTCTCGCGGGCCACACTGTATTGTACTTGTACTGTAATATAATATATATATAATATAACTTTCTCTAAATACTGACCATGGTCTTTTTCATTGATAATTCAAAATATTGTTTGAACTAATATAGCCAGCATAACTATCTAGGAAAATGTTTCTAAGAAAACTCTGTGTGTTACAACTTTTTTATGCAGCATTCAAACAAGGCACTACTACTACTATATATATTTATACATACATGTATATACTGTATTAGGGCTGTCAAGTGATTAATTTTTTAAATCAGATTAATCGCACTCTTGAACTATGACTAATTATGTCCACCTTTCATTACTTTGACTGCCTCACTACTCTATGTCCTATCATTCTACAGTTAATTGCACATCATATCTAATATACTGTCATACATGTTGTTAAAAGGTTGATATTTAGGTGGTGTCTTTGTGTTGTAGTGTAACACTGATATTACTCTTTTTTAAAATAACAGATTAAGTTCTGCTGCTGCTTCATTGTTTAAGGAAAATAATTGTTTAAATCGTTGCTGATGATCAAAGTATCCTCTTAAACCAGGGACTTTATTTTATATTTTGTTCTTTTTTTGTTTGTATTATTAGCTCAGGATTTACGAGTCTTACATTATTTTCAAGGCTTTTTAACATTTTTACGTTTATCTTATCTATGCATGAAACTTTAAAATTTACAGAAATATGTACTCATGCTAAGTATTTATTTAAGATAAAACAACTTGACACGCATATTTGGGTTTGACTTTTTCTCAATTTGCTTTCCGGAAAAAATATTACGATATATATCGTTTATCAAAAATCAGACAAAATACACCGGGATATGAGTTTTTGTCCGTATCACTCAGCCCTACCTCTGGGGTATATATTTTTTGGGTGGGACAAATGTGTCTCTCTCCATTATTGGGGGGACATGTCCACCCCGTCCTCCCCGGTTCCTACGCCGCTGCATAAACATGATTCATTTAAGAATAAGTTTCCTTATTATTTTCTCTGAGACATCTCCCACAGTTGATCATTAACACATTGCATTACATGCAATTTAAAAGGTGACCAGTAGCTTTAAGAGAAGTCACTTCAACCGAGTGCTGCACTGTGTTTTAACAGCCTTTATATTGCGGCACAACAATTCAAAAGTTCCACTACAATGAGCGCACTCACATACAGTTACTGAACGGCTGCAATTTAAATATGAATAAGTGATGGCCACCACAAAATTATTAGCCGTGTGTCAGGCGAGTGCCAACTCCAGGAAGAGGCTCGATGCCGCAAAGCATCCAAAGTGATCCAAAGCATCTATTAAATATAATGTAATGATTTCACTCACCAGACATGTCTTGTTGGAATCGGTGCCTCATGTACATTTACTGATCTTAATCTAGAAGACATGAATGGACGGTGGACATGTAGCGCCGTGCGCTGTCATGCAGGTAATCAGCTGCTGGTGTAGCACGCAAACTTTCCACAGGATTTGCCCAAAAGGTACTTTCTTCTTCGTGTTTTATGGCGGTTGGCATCCAGCTTTACGGTGCATTTACCGCCACCTTCTGCTCCAAAGTGTGGGTCAGACAGTAGTTAACAATCTAAATCCCCATTGCACAAAAAACTTGAAACTAACTCAGAGAAATTAAGATAACTAACTCATTTGTACTTATATCTGTTAGCCTCCTCTTCAACACAACTCTCTGTTGTTCATATTTACTGCACATAACTATAACATGCTCCACAGACTCTTCCTCCTGACATGCCTCACGCAGTAAAGTTTGATGTTTACCTAATAATCTCATTGTTTTAAGATATAGTGCCCCAACCTTAATCGTGTCAGTATATTCTTCACTCCTTACTGCACTTCTGACCCTTTCAACATCCACACACTGGTATATTTCCTATCATGTCTTCCTTTGCCTTCTCTATCCCACCTCCCTTGCCATCCTCCAACACTTTTCACATGTCATCTCTGCATTACTCATTAACATGCATATCTATGTTTTCTTTTCTTAGAGCTCTCAATGCCAACTCATCTGCCTTTTCATTTCCACTCACACCTGAAACTGAACCCCTATCCCCTAATTTGTTATTTCTTTTAATACTTCAAATGAAATATCTTGATGTCATGTCTGTGTTGATCATGTTTTTGTTTGGCCATGTGCTGTTTGTTTTTTGGACGCTTTTTAGTTCCTGGTCGTTCACTCCCTTGTTTTGTTTCCATGGTTACCCATTAGTTTCACCTGTTCCACGTTTGGACTCACACACCTGTCACCAATCATGTCACTGTTATTTAAGCCTGTCTTTTTCTGTTGGTCGGCTGGCCACATTATCTGCTGTTACCCTTGTCACTCATGCGTTGATTCCATGCCATTGTTCCATGATCCTTTCCATGCTTGTTACAAGTAAGTTTTTGTTTATTCATGTCACGTTTAGCAGTTCTTTTGTTTCATGTCCTTAGTCTACATTAAGTGTAAGTTTTTGTTTCATAGTCAAGTTTGTACCTCCACCTTGTGCGCGCCTCTGGTTTGTTCTTTTTGTTATAGTAAAAATAAATATGTCCTTACCTTCACGCCATGTCCGCTCCAACTTTTATTGCATCTCGGGAAAACAAACCCGCCATAGTCCATGTCATGATACTTGACAGCTGTTTGAATTAAATGACGTCTAATTTGCTAGAACATAAGCTGAGTCACAGAAAAACAACACTCTTTCTTTGTTAGCTCCAATCACTTCAATGCCACCAGTATTGCCACAATTTCCACCATATACACCCCTAATTTATCTGACGTCTTTATATTCACCTCAATTCCTTTTGTTGGCAATGCTACCCCAAACCCAGTTACACCCGTCTCTAATTGCCTCGCCCCAACTGTATAAGCCACTGTAAAATGATCATACATACACTGTAAAAAAAGATTCTGTAAAAAAACGATCATCTACTGGCAGCTACGGCTGCCAAACGAAAACCATAAAATTAAAGTAAAACATTGTAAACCAAATAATGATCAAAAACATTTTGTTTACAGAAATTTTCATGAAACGTTTTGCGTAAAAATATCGTAATTTTACAGATTTTTACTAAATTATTAAGATCAACCACCTTTAATAAAGTGACGATGCAAACCGTTCTGCAGAAAAATACCTTTATTCTACAGAGTTTTTTCACATTTTTACGATCAAACACCTTTAATGAAGTGACAATGCTGGCAGTTCCACAGAAAAATACCATTATTTTACAGATTTTTTCTGAATTGTTAAGATCAACCACCTTTAATAAAGTGACGATGCAAACATTTCTGCAGAAAAATACCTTTATTCTACAGCATGGGTGTCAAACTCTGGCCGTGTAATTTCACTTGGCCCTTGAGGCGATATCAAATTAACACTAAAGCTGGCCCGCTGATTATATATTGCGGCGGTGCCGCGGTAACACCGCATTCACCGCTAATTCTAATACTTGCCAACCCTCCCGGGAGTCTTCCAAACTTCAGCACCCCTCCCGGAAATCGTCACGTCTGCTTTTCAGCCAGTCCAACGAGTGCTGGCCCAGTCACATAACATGTGCAGCTTCTGCATGCACACACAATTGAATGCAACGCATACTTCATCAACAGCCATATAGGTTACACTGAGGGTAGCCAAATAAAAAACTTTAACACTGTTAGAAATACACGCCACACTGTGAATCCACACCAAACAAGAATGACAAACACATTTCTGGAGAACATCCGCACCGTAACACAACATAAACACAACAGAACAAATACCCAGAACCCTTTGCAGCACTAACTCTTCCAGGACGCTACAAGGTGTGTGTGTGGGGGGGGGGTTTGGTGGTAGCGGGGGTGTATTTTGTAGCGAATGGAGCTAAGATAGGCTGCAGCCACCACCCGTGACCCCGAATGGGACAAGCGGTAGAAAATGGATGGATGGATGGGTTTTAGCACACTTTATAGGCAGAATTGATCGTATCCCTATTACCTGCATTGTTAGCTGCCTCTGATGAACAGGAAAGGAGACATGTGTGTTCTTGTCTCACATAAGGATTGTGTCTAATGGGCAATTATTGAAAAAAGTGCAGTTCTGGTTTAAACAAATTAACATTTATTACCACAGGAATTGTTGCTGTACCAGTTCAAATGTTAAAGGTAGTATCCCTATCAGTGATATACATTTTTGGTGCTTAACAAAATGTGTAAACATGTACACTAAAACAGTATTCACAACCCACCATATCTCGAAAATGAGCATGCCACATCACATTTCAACAAGCAATCTATTGTAGTAGATCTTCTCAAGGGACAATACTATAGAAATGAAAGTTGGATAAACTTAAGGGGTATTTTGTGTACAGCTTGTACAGACATATTGGTTTGCTAGCAAGTCAATATAACAATATAACAAAATAAAAGCACAGAACAGGAACTAACGCAAAACACCGGAGAACACTAACAAAACCCTAAACAAAGGCACGACCTGGTGTAATCAGCTGTGACACTTGGCTCTCCATGTATCACCATAATTGACCAACATTAAAACACAGTAGCGTAGTGGCATCCTGACCAGATGCCCGAACCACCTCATCTGGCTCCTCTCGATGTGGAGGAGCAGCGGTTTTACTTTGAGCTCCTCCTGGATGACAGAGCTTCTCACCCTATCTCTAAGGGAGAGCCCTGCCACCCGGCGGAGGAAGCTCATTTTGGCCGCTTGTACCCGTGATCTTGTCCTTTCGGTCATAATAGAATAGAATAGAAAGTACTTTATTGATTCCTGGGGGAAATTCAGCACCACAGTTCGCTCACAATAGACAATAATAATATAATATAATATATATATAATATATAAATAATATAAATATATTCTACATAACCCAAAGCTCATGACCATAGGTGAGGATGGGAACGCAGATCGACCGGTAAATTGAGAGCTTTGCCTTCCGGCTCAGCTCCTTCTTCACCACAACGGATCGATACAGCGTCCGCATTACTAAAGATGCCGCACCGATCCGCCTGTCGATCTCACGATCCACTCTTCCCTCACTCGTGAACAAGACTCCGAGGTACTTGAACTCCTCCACTTGGGGCAAGATCTCCTCCCCAACCCGGAGATGGCACTCCACCCTTTTCTGGACGAGAACCATGGACTCGGACTTGGAGGTGCTGATTCTCATCCCAGTCGCTTCACACTCGGCTGCGAACCGATTCAGCGAGAGCTGAAGATCTTGGCCAGATGAAGCCATCAGGACCACATCATCTGCAAAAAGCAGAGACCTAATCCTGCAGCCACCAAACCAGATACCCTCAACGCCTTGACTGCGCCTAGAAATTCTGTCCATAAAAGTTATGAACAGAATCGGTGACAAAAGGCAGCCTTGGCGGAGTCCAACCCTCACTGGAAACGGGTCCGACTTACTGCCGGTGATGCGGACCAAGCTCTGACACTGATCATACAGGGAGCGGACCGCCACAATCAGACAGTCCGATACCCCATACTCTCTGAGCACTCCCCACAAGACTTCCCGGGGTACACGATCGAATGCCTTCTCCAAGTCCACGAAGCACATGTAGACTGGTTGGGCAAACTCCCATGCACCCGCAAGGACCCTGCCGAGAGTATAGAGCTGGTCCACAGTTCCACGACCAGTACGAAAACCACACTGTTCCTCCTGAATCCGAGGTTCGACTATCCGGCGTAGCCTCCTCTCCAGTACACCTGAATAGACCTTACCGGGAAGGCTGAGGAGTGTGATCCCACGATAGTTGGAACACACCCTCCGGTTCCCCTGCCCCACAGCATCCAGAGCTTTAAGGAACTCCGGGCGGATCTCATCCACCCCCGGGGCCTTGCCACCGAGGAGGTTTTTAACTACCTCGGCAACCTCATCCCCAGAAATAGGAGAGCCCACCACAGATTCCCCAGGCACTGCTTCCTGAAGACGTGTTGGTAGGATTGAGGAGGTCCTCGAAGTATTCCCTCCACCGATCCACAACATCCGCAGTCGAGGTCAGCAGAACACCATCCCACCATACACGGTTTTGACATTGCACTGCTTCCCCTTCCTGAGGTGGCGGATGGTGGTCCAGAATCGCTTCGAAGCAGTCTGGAAGTCATTTTCCATGGCTTCCCCGAACTCCTCCCATGTCCGAGTTTTTGCCTCCGCGACCGCTGAAGCCGCACACCTCTTGGCCCGTCGGTACCTGTCTGCTGCCTCCGGAGTCCTATGAGCCAAAAGAGCCCGATAGGACTCTTTCTTCAGCTTGACGGCATCCCTCACCGCTGGTGTCCACCAGCGGGTTCTAGGATTACCGCCACGACAGGCACCAACCACCTTGCGGCCACAGCTCCAATCAGCCGCCTCGACAATAGAGGTACGGAACATCATCCACTCGGACTCAATGTCCAGCGCCTCCCTCGTGATATGTTCAAAGTTCTTCCGGACGCGGGAATTGAAACTCTCTCTGACAGGAGACTCTGCTAGGCGTTCCCAGCAAACCCTCACAATGCGTTTAGGTCTGCCAGGTCTGTCCGCCATCCTCCCCCACCATCACAGCCAACTCACCACCAGGTGGTGATCGGTAGAAAGCTCTGCCCCTCTCTTCACCCGAGTGTCCAAAACATGAGACCGCAAATCTGATGACACAACTACAAAGTCGATCATGGAACTGCGGCCTAGGGTGTCCTGGTGCCAAGTGCACATATGGACACCCTTATGTTTGAACATGGTGTTTGTTATGGACAATCTGTGATGAGCACAAAAGTCCAATAACAAAACACCACTTGGGTTCAGATCCGGGCGGCCATTATTCCCAATCACGCCTCTCCAGGTTTCACTGTCGTTGCCAACATGAGCGTTGAAGTCCCCCAGTAGAACGAGGGAATCACCCGGGGGAGCATTCTCAAGTACTCCCTCGAGTGAATCCAAAAAGTATGGGTACTCTGAGCTTCCGCTTGGCGCGTAAGCGCAAACAACAGTCAGGACCCGTCCCCCCTCCCGAAGGCGGAGGGAAGCTACCCTCTCGTCCACTGGGGTGAACTCCAACGTGCAGGCTTTGAGCCGGGGGGAAAACAAGAATTGCCACCCCAGCCCGTCGCCTCTCACTGCCGGCAACGCCAGAGTGGAAGAGAGTCCATCCCCTCTCGAGAGAACTGGTTCCAGAGCCTTTGCTGTGCGTCGAAGTGAGTCCAACTATATCTAGCCAGAACTTCTCCACCTCACGCACAAGCTCAGGCTCCTTACCCCCCAGCGAGGTGACGTTCCACGTCCCAAGAGCTAGCTTATGTAGCCGAGGATCGGACTGCCAAGTGCCCTGCCTTCGGCTTCCGCCCACCTCACATTGCACCCGACCTCTATGGCCCCTGCTATGGGTGGTGAGCCCATTGGAGGAGGGACCCACGTTGCCTCTTCGGGCTGTGCCCGGTCGGGTCCCATGGGAACAGGCCCGGCCACCAGGCGCTCGCCATCGTGCCCCACCTCTGGGCCTGGCTCCAGAGGGGGGCCCCGGTGACCCGCGTCCAGGTGAGGGAAATCTGGGTTCTTCGTTTGTATTCTCCATAGAGGTCTTCGAGCTGCTCTTTGTCTGATCCCTCACCTAGGACCAGTTTGTCTTGGGAGACCCTACCAGGGGCCCCCGGACAAAATAGCTTCTAGGATCATTGGGACACGCAAACTCCTCTACCACGATAAGGTGGCAGCTCAGAGAGGAGCTTTTTTTTCTTCTAATAAATTTTATTACTTATTATTAAGGATTACTTCATTATAAAAGTTACTGTCTCTGTTCGGTACCATGTCAGACCAAAACAAATCCCACAATCTTTTTCGATTTAAGCAGTGACTTCATATTCTGGTTGGGTACATTCTCGTACTAACATTTTTATATGACCTACTGGAATATTGGGTTTGAGGTGTCTTGATCAGTTTTTTTTTTATGAAAATGATCTTGATTCAGAATCGGTAATCTGAAAAATATGTCTCAAAGGTTTTCAGAATATTTACTATCATATGGTTAGTACAGGACTATTGTATGCATGTAAATGTAGTAAAATGTGCTAACACTAAACATTGACACTTAAGAGATAATGTGGACATTGCTCACTGCTGTGTTGACTTATTTTCTAAGTAATTCTATAGTGGTATACAAGCTGTACAGTGACTACTCTAAATGATATCCAAGTTTCATTTGGATGTATTGTTCCTTGAGAAAATATACGTAATAAAATGGCTGCTGAATTGGTCTGTATTCACTTAAGTGAGATACTATATGGGCAATGCAATTCCTACTTCGCACCAGAGAACAGCAATACACAAATCAAATTTAAAAAAATAAAGATACTGGGTGCTATATGTACAGAACATCTACAATTTATGCTCGCCATGAAAAGGATGCATGTAGAAGAACCAGGATGTAGCATGGGTTCATGATAGATAGAAGCTTTGTAATTAGTGTCCAACATGTAACACACTCACAGGTAATTGGTAGGCAGCTTGTCACACAATCTGCATTTTGTTTAAATTATTGTGTGTTTCCCAGGAACGTCTGTTGCTCTCGGTGCTGCCAAGGCATGTTGCCATGGAGATGAAGGCTGACATCAATGCCAAGAAGGAAGACATGATGTTCCATAAGATCTATATCCAGAAACATGACAATGTCAGGTCAGTCTGTACACACTGTGAGTGAAGGAATTCCGCTGTAGTTTTATGCGTTTGTGTTATGAAATATGATTGATACACAACAGTGTCACACCACAACTACATCTACACACACACACAGACACACAAACACACAGTTGCATGCATACAGTTCGACAGAGGGTGGAGTGGTTTGGCAGACTGGAACCTAATTAACACACGTGAGGGACCACTTAATCACCAACAGCCAAGAAAAGATAATCCCTAAAGAGGAAGAACCTCAGAACACATTCAATTACAGAACTGCGCAAACAGTAGCTGCCTCAATGACACAGATTCTTCATCCTCGAATTTGAGTTTGTTATGCACATTGATTGGATGTGTCGCATTGAAACTACTCTGGTCGCTGTCTTTATATGTTGACGATTTGAATCTACTTTTAAAAACCTTCCTTGTGGTCTAGATAATATGTATTTGCTATGCCTTGGTGTACATTTTGCACCACATCCCACTCTCCCCCAAAGTGTCCAAATGTATCTTTTTAAAATGTACAAATATCTATCTTGAAGTCGTCACCGCTATTTTTTTGTTGAAAATATCAAACTTCATAAACATGATATAGATTCAACCGGTCACAACCTTAGGTACACCTGCAGATTTGCTGATCGATACATATTCTGCATAAAAAGGCTGCTAAAAGCACCATTAAAGTCACTGCATGTTGCCTGTCAGTGTTATTATGCACATGCCACATCCATCCATTTATCCATTTTTTACCGTGTGTCCCACTCGGAGGTGCTGGTGTCTATCCCAGCTGCATTCGGGCGGAAGGCGGTGCACACACTGGACAAGTCGGCACCTCATCACAGGGCCAACACAGATAGACGGACAACATTCACAATTAAATACAAATATTCCTTTATGCTACCTTTTTTGTGTTTCTTCATAGGCTGAGAGCTAGACTTAATGTCCAAATAAGTACGTCAACCTCACTGTGATGTCACGACATATCCTGACTGCAAAACCCCGCGAACACAGACATCAAAAACTCTTTATGACCTTGTACATATTTGGAAAGGAATTTTCTGAGTTTGAATTCGTCTTTAAGATAAATGTCATTAATAAAAAATTGCATATTTCAGTAAAAAAAATAAATACAATTCAAGATTGAGTGAAATATAACATTGCCATGTTTCAGCCACATTGTACCGCTATGATGTTAGGTAGTGGCACAGCCTTTAGTTGGTACAAGCAAATACAAGCATTTACATTATATACAGAGCCAAATATAGACCACTTGAAAATAGTAGAAAATGCTCCAAGTCTAAATTGAGTAATCACGACCTGCAGTGAAAAAGGAACCTAAGTTACTTTTTATAATCTCGTATTAGGTGGATTGCTGTACTTGTTGGAGACCATCATCAACAATAACACTCCTTTTTGTGTCCTTTTCAGTATTCTGTTTGCCGATATTGAGGGTTTTACCAGCTTGGCCTCCCAGTGCACGGCTCAGGAACTGGTCATGACACTCAACGAACTGTTTGCCCGTTTTGACAAGCTGGCCTCGGTAAGGACTGTAACTTCTCACATTAGGTTTTTGTAAATTAATCTGTTGGAGAAGTAGCTGTAAAGGTGCAAGGAACTATTTCTATGTGGCTTTTAAAATAAAGTTTTTGAAGCTTCATATTTTTTCTTACACCGGCTTTATGCAGATGCAGAAAAGAAGTTGCTAAGGTACGGCTTAGAACAGTGGTTCTCAAACTTTTTTCACCAAGTACATTTGGCTATCCAAGTACCACCATAATGACCAACATTAAAATACAGTAGCGTAGTAGGCCTAATTATTTGAACTAAAAACAAGGCAGAGGTTTTATGTAACGAGTATAATTAATATTTAGCCACTGTAAGATTACACGTTTTTTGAACAGTAACACTGTGTTTGATTATATGATTAAGCTATTCTTTGGCGTACAACTAGATGCAGTCCGCGTACCACTAGTTTGAAAATCACTGGTTTAGAATTAGTTTATAACATGTTCCCTCTCTTCGGCAGGAGAACCATTGTCTACGTATTAAAATTTTGGGTGATTGTTACTACTGTGTGTCTGGGCTACCTGAACCCCGAGCTGACCACGCCCACTGCTGTGTGGAAATGGGCGTGGACATGATCGAAGCCATTTCGTAAGTACAATTTATAGCGTGTGTTTTTTGGCCAGTTTTGTCAATGCTTGAGCACAAAGCATGAACCTATCACGGTTTTATGTCTACAGGCTAGTGCGTGAGGTGACAGGTGTCAATGTCAACATGCGAGTTGGCATCCACAGTGGGCGTGTGCACTGCGGTGTCCTAGGACTCAGGAAGTGGCAGTTTGACGTCTGGTCTAACGATGTCACACTGGCCAATCACATGGAGGCAGGAGGCAAAGCAGGGTGTGGAGAATAAAGTGCTTCTTCCAAAAGCAATACAACACAAGTTCTGATGTGTAATAGAATTATTTTTCCACTCCAGGCGGATCCACATCACGAAGGCCACTCTGCAGTATCTCAATGGCGACTACGAAGTGGAGCCTGGCTTTGGAGGAGAGAGAAATGCCTATCTGAAGGATAACAGCATTGAAACCTTCTTGGTCCTCGGATGTAGCCAAAAGCGGGTCAGTGAACTATAGTAAACACAGTTCAATAAGAATGAAATAAAAAGTCATGCAATAATGCAATGCGCTTTATGGTGAGGCTTTAAATTACCGTATTTTCCGCACTATAAGGCGCACCTAAAAACCTCCAATTTTCTCAAAAGCTGACAGTGCGCCTTATAATCCGGTGCGCCTTATATATGGACCAATATTGAGCCACAACAGGTCTCGCAACTACGGGATGCATAAAGTAACCCCAGCCTCTACTGTAGCGTCTATTCTATGCGCCTTATAATGCGGTGCGCCTTATAATGCGGTGCGCCTTATATATGAACAAAGTTTTAAAATAGGCCAT
Source organism: Nerophis lumbriciformis (assembly GCF_033978685.3). Classification (NCBI taxonomy): domain Eukaryota; kingdom Metazoa; phylum Chordata; class Actinopteri; order Syngnathiformes; family Syngnathidae; genus Nerophis; species Nerophis lumbriciformis. The sequence continues at coordinate 30,130,359 of NC_084548.2, read as the reverse complement.
TCATTGAAGGTGCACCTTATAATCCAGTGCGCCTTATAGTGCGGAAAATGCGGTAACTTCATTTGAAAAGGCAATGATACATTTTTGTTGCCATTGAAAGTCCTGCTGTTTATTTGCAACATCATACATCATTTCCCATGAACTAGTAAGTATCCTGCTCATTTACAGATGGACAAGCTTCATGATATTTTCACATTTGCTATTTATTTTATCTTCCCGCCCCCCAGAATAATAACATAAAACAGTGTGGTCATCTTACATCATCCTCTATGTACTACACACCATACTTGCCAACCTTGAGACCTCCGATTTCGGGAGGTGTGTGGGGGGGGCGTGGTTGGGGGCGTGGTAAGAAGGGAGGAGTATATTTACAGCTAGAATTCACCAAGTCAAGTATTTCATATATATATATATATATATATATATATATATATATATATATATATATATATATATATATATATAATAAGAAATACTTTCAGTGAATTCTAGCTGTATATGTATATATATATATATATATATATATATATATATATATATATATATATATATATATATATATATAATAAGAGAAATACTTAAATTTCAGTGTTCATTTATTTACACATATACACACACATAACACTCATCTACTCATTGTTAAGGGTTGAATTGTCCATCCTTGTTCTATTCTCTGTCACTATTTTTCTAACCATGCTGAACACCCTCTCTGATGATGCATTCTGCTTCGTCACCTTGTTGTGTGCGCAGTTGTGCACTGCACTCTCTAAAAGCCCTAGATGTTATTGTCACATATGCATGTACAGTAGATGGCAGTATTGTCCTGTTTAAGAGTGTCACAACATTGCTGTTTACGGCAGACGAACTGCTTTACGGTAGACAAAAACGTGACTGCTGTTGTTGTGTGTTGTTGCTGCGCTGGGAGGACGTTAATGAAACTGCCTAACAATAAACCCACATAAGAAACCAAGAACTCGCCCTCGATCATTCTACAGTTATAACGTGATTGGGCAGGTACGCTGTTTATATTGTGGGAAAGCGGACGTGAAAACAGGCTGTCGACACGTCACTCATGTCCGTCTGAATTTCGGGAGATTTTCGGGAGAAAATTTGTCCCGGGAGGTTTTCGGGAGAGGCGCTGTATTTCGTGAGTCTCCCAGAAAATCCGGGAGGGTTGGCAACTATGCCACACACTTTATTGTGTAGGTTGACTGAAGCACTCATCAAAATTAAATGTCGCACCACAAGTTAACTTAAGGCCTTTGCATTCATTGTCATCTGCCGGCCTGTTATTGTCACAGCCTACACCACTGTTTGCATATATTGCTTCTTGCCACAATGTTATCAGACAATAGTTGGCGATTACAGATCCCTACTAGGCTATTTGTTAACCTTTAGAGAAACCTCTCTTGTCTTTATACTAAGCCAATTAGCTGAATAAAGCCAGTAAGAAGATGGAAATTTGGGACATTACATTGAAGATACTGTATATGATTTGAATCTATATTGACAATAACACCAGGAAAGTCATCATTTGTGAAGTACAATGATTCCTGGATGCTTAATCATATTTCATGTCCAGGGGTGTATTTAGTCACATGGGTTTAACATGGGGAAATTAACCTCTGCATTTGACCCATCCCCTTGTTCACCCCCTGGGAGGTGAGGGGAGCAGTGAGCAGCAGCGGTGGCCACGCTCGGTAATCATTTTGGTGATTTAACCCCCAATTACAACCCTTGATGCTGAGTGCCAAACAGTGAGGTAATGGGTCCCATTTTTATAGTCTTTGGTATGACTCTGCCGGGGTTTGAACTCACGATCTACCGATCTCAGGGCGTACACTCTAACCACAAGGCCACAAGGTAGTACCGGTAACCGCTAAACACCTAAAACTATGGAGACCAACTAGCGTTAGCGTGCTAGCATGTAAACAAGAAACATTAACATCTTTTCCCATTAGGAAACGTCATTCTCAAATCTAAACTTTTATAACCATATTACTGTCTAAATAACTGAGCTACAGTGTTCACATTAAACAGAAAGGCTGTGCTGTTTTTGCACAAAAGCGATATAAACTCCTCAGTGTCAAGTTGAAATAGACGGGCACGGACTCAGTTCAACAGGAAGTGAACTTGAGTGATGTCACATAAACCGGAAGTGAAATAACTAATCACACAATTATTATATTTTAAACATTCTTAAACATTTACAAAATAAAATGGAAGAAGATAAACACACTTAAACACACAAATAAAAATAATATGGCTCTTATGAAGCCAGAACAAAATTTGATGTTTTCCCTGCCAAGAAAGTACAGTGTATTGTTTGGCCATTTATTTTTGTTATTAAAAAAATACAATTTATTGAAAAGATTTTAGCATGTGTATAATTACTTTTTGAGCACATTAAACAATACCACAATAATAATGATAACCGTGATCGTTTTGGTCACAATAACTTTATTGAGTTATTTTTATTGTTTTGGTTGTGTATATTTGAGGGTCCGCCACCCCCTTACCTAACAGAAACAGAACCTATTCTATTGCTTTTTGGTTGTGTTTTTAATTCAAGTGCAAAATTCTGCTTACAGACAGAGTATATTTTATTTTTATGATTTGTTTTATTTAGGGCAAAAGTGGACTCTGCATACTAAGCATTTTCACCATGGGCACAATTATTTACTGCACAATCATGTTATCATGATCTTACCTGTGGCATTTTGCTATGTTTTAGGACATGCAACAGATAAGCACCCATTTTTTTTCTGGCCATTTTAGAAGCAGTCCTGAAGTGCATCTTCAATTGAACCCACTTTTTTAGCTCGCAGAAGGTGTGCTCTGGGAGATGCTTGCACTAACTGCGAGCGTGAGCTTCGGACGCAAAAACATTTATCTTGCAAGAAATTTTATAAGTATATGAAAAAACAAATGTAATTGTTAAAAGAAAAAGGCCGGAAGACACCAGAACGCATTAATAGAATGTGTTTTAATCAGCCCCTTAAAGGGGAGCTGCACTTTTTGGGGAATTTTGCCTATCGTTCACACCATTATGAAAGACGATGGATGTTTTTTTGGGTTTTTTTGCATTCTGAATATTAAATAAATCAAAAGTTCGCTTACAATAAATCCTATGGTAGCCGTGCAATTCCGCCTATAAAGCCCTCGAAAAAACATCTCAACACCTCTATTGAGGTTTTATATACATAATGTAAGTATATATGTAATGCAGTAACAGGTACATTTATAATAACATTTAATATGTATGTATTTTGATCATTTTAAGCATACGCGGCACATTAATTTAAAAAAACGCATCACAACGTTTGCTTTTTTTTTTTTATTCATCACTGATTATTACTCACTGCAGACTTCATGAGATCCAACAAACATAGTAAAACATCACTTACTGTATAATGTCTGCTGTCAATAGGATGCCGACTGCTCGGATGTTAATTTTAAATCACCAAAAAACGATTCCCGGGCACGGCCACCGCTGCTGCTCACTGCTCCCCTCACCTCCCAGGCGGTGATCAAGGGTGATGGGTCAAATGCAGAGAATAATTTCGCCACACCTCGTGTGTGTGTGACAATCATTGGTACTTTAACTTAATTTAGGAGAAGAACGTATCATATACCTCACGAAGAAAAGGGGTGGGGGGTGGGGTGTGGGGGGAACACGCATAGTCCTCACTAGTTTCGGGTCCTAAATGGCTGTTAAAGTGAACCAACTTGTCGGAATACCTACTCAGACATCTCATGTCCAGGTGAGATGCATGAGTTCTGATCTAGAATAAACTTACAGGGAGCGAGGAAGCAGCAGACCACTTGATGATGTACACGTAGGGACACACGGAAGTGATCACGGCGCCGCTATAACTAGTTTGTCTGTGTTATAATAACAATATTACTAATACTTGGTTAATATTATAAATCCAGAAATGTAAATGGAGTATTTTTGGCGCTTTTTGAATGGGTATTTATTGGATTTTATGGGTGAAAAAGAGGAGCTTCCATCGGCTCCATTGTAAGCGGACTTTTAATTACTTTTATTTACAAGTTAGAACGCACAAAGAAAAAAAAAACTTTGTCAACATGTCTTTCATAATGATTGTGCACGATAGAAGAAATAAAAAATACAAAGTGCAGTTCCCCTTTAAGTTATACAGCAGTTATGAAATTTGAAAACGATATTGCTAAATAGACAATATGTTTGATATTTTTATTTTTGACAGTCCATGTATATTGACAAGCATGCGTAAGACGGCGCGCAATCGACTTCTTTTGTCACAGCTGCCACTTTGAACTAACATTTCAGACGTGCTAAATAAAGATGCAGAACAGTTTTAGTCCCGATAAATCACACTGCGTATGCTAAATAATAACATTTTGATTTTCTCCTCCTAGTATTGTGTGTGTTCTGAGGATCAGCATATATTCTGCATATTCATCAAGACAGACATGCTAAATGGATTGTGCTCCTTGTTTTGCTTACTTAAGAGACCCAATCGTCTGCGCAAAAGATTAGTAGATCACCTTTGTGTGTGCTATCAAGTTTGCACATGTGTTAATACATGCAAACCTTTAAAAGATCAGACCCACAGACTGTTGTTACTAGACCCTCGGTTACAATATTTTATCATTTGGAGCGCTTTCATGCTCCTCCCTCTCTGCTTCAGGCTATAAGGAGACAGAAAAAAGGTAGGATGAAGTATTATTTGTATCTAACTTTGGCATGTGCATAACAACACCAGCGTGCGACATGCAGTGGCACAAATACTAGAAGCAGCTTTTTTATCCACTCTGATCGGAGAGTATACAGGTCCTAATGTTGTGACTAGGTGACTATATAATGTTTATCAAGTTTTTTTTTGATTGTGTCTACAAAAAAATTGTGGCAATGACTTCAAGATATAAATTTAATAATTGTCAATTTTCAAAAGATAAATGATGATACTATTGGAGAGGGTAGAGCATGTTTACATTGGCAATCTAGGAATGCTTTCAGAAACGAACGTCTTGCGGACAGACTAAAAAAACGGGTTACAAAAGTGACTGTGGAGCAAAATATATACTGTATGCAAAATTGACACCAAGGCATATCCAATACATAATATTTAGGAAATGTTTTAAACAGGACCTATTATCCAAAATCATCTGTTTTTGTGTATTTGGAATACTTATAAGTCATAGAAATCAAACCATTTATAAGATATTTATAAAAAAAATATTGCCTTCTTCCAAATTTGCTTCAAACGATCTGTGTGGAATTTGAGACTTGAGTGAAGTATTTTGCCTTCGTTACATCAGCGGATATCTGCATATATATATATATATATATATATATATATATATATATATATATATATATATATATATATATATATATATATATATATATATATACACACACATATTTATGAATGTATTTTTTTTTTTTTGCTATCCTTCTGTTGTGGGGCAGACTGACTCATACAATATATTGCCAAAAGTATTTGGCCACCTGCCTTGACTCACGTATGAACTTGTAGTGCCCAATCCAAACTGTTCCCACAAGGTTGGGAGCATGGAATTGTCCAAAATGTTTTAGTATCCTGGAGAATTCAAAGTTCCTTTCACTGAAACTAAAGGGCCAAGCCCAACTCCTGGAAAAAAAAAAACACACCATAATTCCTCCTCCACCAAATGTAACACTCGGCACAATGCAGTCAAAAATGTACCGTTCTTCTGGCAACCTCCAAAGCCAGACTCGTCCATCAGCTTGCCAGATGGAAAAGCGTGATTCATCACTCCAGAGAAGACGTCTCCACTGCTCTAGAGTCCAGTGGCGACGTGCTTTACACCACTGCATCCGACGCTTTGCATTGGACTTGGTGATGTATGGCTTAGATGCAGCTGATTGGCCATGGAAACCCATTCCATGAAGCTCTCTGTGTACTGTACGTGGGCTAATTGGAATGTCACATGAAGTTTGGAGCTCTGTAGCAACTGACTGTGCAGAAAGTCTTTGCACTATGCGCTTCAGCATCCGCTGACCCCTCTCTGTCAGTTTACGTGGCCTACCACTTCGTGGCTGAGTTTCTGTTGTTCCAAAACTCTTCCATTTTTTTATAATAAAGCCGACAGTTGACTTTAGAATATTTAGGAGCGAGGAAAATTCACGAGTGGATGATTTATACACCTGTGGCCGGGCCAAGTGATTAGGACACCAGATTCTGATCATTTGGATGGGTGGCCAAATATCTTTTCCATTATAGTGTACATGCACATGCATGCTAAAATCTGCCGCTGTTGCTATTCATTTCTACCAGTTTTTGTGTATTTGGGATACTCATAAGTCTTGAAAGTTTGAAATCAAACCATCTATAAGATGTATATATATATATATACATATATATATATATATATATATATATATATATATATATATGTGTATATATATACACATCCATTTTTTACCGCTTGTCCCTTATACACATATATATATATATATATATATATATATATATATATATATATATATATATATATATATATAGTCAAGGTTTCTGTGGTTTATCCGTTATACAGTGCTTAATACCGGGGTAGAGCGGAATATATGTTAGGTCGGGAAAAAGCACAAGAGGCTATATCATCCCTACAAGCCTGTTTTGCAGGTTTCCCTGCTCGTCAGGGGATTTTATAAAATCAGGGAAACCTGCAAAACAGGCTATCCTCTTGTTGTGTTGCAGACTGTCTCGTACATGTACATGAATGCTAAAATTTTCCGCTGTTACCAAAATCATCATATTTTCCTTTTACTGTACTTTGAAGCGCACAAATTAAGACCAATAAATAATTGTTTTATATATTTTTTTTAACTTTTTAGTTTTTTTGGTAGACAGTGTTTGCCTAATTGTAAGTCTTCCCTTGCAGATGTCCATCAAGTATTTTAGATCTTGAACCAATGCCTGTATGGCTAGAGTAAAATAAGAGATGGCAAAACACCTCTTCCACTGCCGTTTGCCACTTGCAGTGTTCTCTGCCTGGGAACAGTTGGTTAAGCCATTATGTTTTCCTTCTGTGAGCAGAAGGAAGAAAAGGCGATGATGGCGAAGATGCAGCGGACGAGAGCCAACTCCAATGAGGGACTGATGCCACGCTGGGTCCCTGACAGGACTTTCGCTAGGACAAAAGACTCCAAAGTCTTCAGACAAATGGTGAGTTTTCCACTAACAGGTGCTTTTAAATGGACAAAGCTTGTCTATGCTTTTGGAAAGTTTTTTTTTTGAGCGATGTTCTCTGTCTTCTTCAGGGCATTGATGAAACCTCCAGTAAAGACAAGTAAGTGTCATATACGGTGGAAGTGTAAACTGCTAAGATTATAATTCATGTTCTTTTTTTCAGTCGGTGCGTTCAGGAAACTATAAACCCAGAGGATGAAGTAGATGAATTCCTAGGACGAGCCATCGATGCTCGCAGCATCGACCAGCTAAGAAAAGACCATGTTAAAAAGTTTCTGCTCACCTTCCAGACGTCAGGCTTGGAGAAGAAGGTTTGACACTTTTATTTTGATTATCACTGGCCACTCATTTATACTCACACCCTCCAATGTAACTCTGTTTGTTCACTTTTATAGTATTCCAAGAAGGTGGATGATCGTTTTGGAGGCTATGTTGCTTGCACTCTACTAGTTTTCTGCTTCATATCCTTCATACAGATTGTCATCTTTCCACAGTGAGTAGCTGACATACATCCTCCACTATGTACTGTATGCCAAATGGCTCATTCTGAAAAAAGACTGTACTGATATTTAGCAACTGTGTTTAATCTCCTGGGGTTCAAAAGGACAAGCAGGAATAGAGGCTAAGAGACTAGCTGTAATTAAACCTATACTCTGCTATTTCTATATTTTAGTGCACACTAGGGTTTCACATTATAAACAATATACAATATGAATGATATACAACAATAGAGCTTTAAATAATGTAGTTATATCGTAAAAATACAATACATTCTAGCTGTGTCCCAAAAATCTGGCAGAGACTAGCGAACAAAGGTGTTCTCAATGAAATGTAAAGTCCTCGCTAGCAAACTATCAGCTGATATCACTCCACAGTGCAAACTTAAGTCACTTTAATGTCAGCAATTCTCACTTCCAAGGCGGCAAATCAACTGTTATATTCTACAAATATCATCACTGGAGGACGAAGAATTTTAACCGCTAAGATAGATCTCTTCAATACAAACAAATATATGTTTAATGATTTACAAATCTTTTATCGTTTCTGTTATTGTTTCTAAACTCAGGAAATAAGTGCAGAAATCAAAGGGTTAAATCAGAGCCAATACTACATCCATCCATCCATTGATTTTCTAGCGCTTGTCTCTCTTGGGGTCGCGGGGGTGCCTGGAGACATTTTCAGCTGCATTACAGTAGGAAATAATTTGAATATTGAATTGATATTGTTACACAGTCATCATGTGTTGATAATAATCATATTATCATTCAATGATCTTTGAAGGCTCAGTATCAGCATTGGTATAACCAATACTGCCCCTGTAACGACTTGGTATTGGATCGATACTTTGATTTGTAGTATCGCTTAAAACTAATGTAAGGTATCCAAACAACAGAAGAATAAGTGCTTATTACATTTTAACAGTTAATTAACAAGTAGAGTAATAATAGTTTTGAAAAAAAATTAATGCACCTGAGGATAGGCTGATTGACGACACTGAATATGACCCGAGTGTGTGAATGTTGTATTGTCTATCTATGTCGGCTCTGCGATGAGGTGGCGACTTGTCCAGGGTTTACCCTTCCTTCCGCCCGATTGCAGCTGGGATAGGTACCAGCCCAACAGGGACCCAGAGAAGTGGTAGAAAAATGGATGGATAGATAGATAGTACTTTATTGATTCCTTCAGGAGAGTTCCCTCAGAAAAATTAAAATGGATGGATTTTAAATAGAAATTATGCAATATGTCACTGCAGCAGGCAAATTAGGAGCCTTTGTAACCCATTTTGAAATGGGTTTATTGGAGTTATGGTTATGGTGTTTGTTTATTTCGAACATGCATACAATTAAAATATGATACATAACATATTTCCAGTTTCTCCCTCCAGCATTCCTGAAAAGGAAAGGAGGAAGCAGAGCTTATTTAATCCTACTCCTTTTCGTTTCATAGCATATATTTTTTTTATTCAAGCAGTAACACAAAAGTGAATACAAAAAGTAAATGCATAAATATGAGTAAGTAAATGATTATTAAATAAGTCAATCATTTATATGCCAAATTATGTACCATGATATATATATCGTTATTGCAGGAGGCTGCAATATATGGATTTTAGACCACATCGCCCCTTCCCAGTGCACACATTTTTAGTACACGTGTGTGTACAACCCTATATTTACGTTAATGACATTAGTAAAGTGTAAATCTATAAAGAAGAGATCCTAACAGCCTTCTAAACATATTTATTATTTTAGATTAAGCTTTTCTCATTCGTGGTTGATATGCAGAATGTACAGAGACTGCAGTGCATACACACCTCCATATACTGTATGGTATAGCCTACTTTTACCCCATCCCACAATAGCAACCGACATTGTATTCATTGACTACAAATTTAATCAACACATTTTTTTTCAGAGAAACTTATAACAAAAGATGGAGTGGTGTTTGCATGACCAAATAGGTCATGAAAGCATCATGCCCAAATATGGTCATTAGAAGAGTGCTTGCATACACAGACGCCTTCCTTCTTAACATTTCATAATCTTTAGACATTTTTGTAGTTGTTACTCAACAAAAGTAATCCACTACACATTCCTACCTACTTTGTTTTTAAATGAATGCCTTAGTTTACATAGTTAACGCTAAGTAGTTACAGTACTATTTACATTACTTTTGGATTACATGCACAATAATAGCCTCAGGGACCATGGCTCAGCCGTTAGCTTCATATCAGCGTGTTGGCGTCGCAGGTGCTTTGAGAAATTGGATGTAGTGTTGGCAGCACTTTACACGTTGTCGTGTCGCCTGCTCAATATCTTCTTGTTTATGTCACATGTTGTGAGGAAGCCTGGAAAATGTGTGTTTGATTTGTGTCTAGGTCCTCCTGGGGAAATTGTTGCAAGTAACAAGATGTTTTTGGATTTGTGGATATAATGTGATTCCTGACACTATCAACAGTAATGCATCATACTACTGTGTTACAGAAAAATGTTATCTGATTACAGTAAGGCTTTTCTCCCAACGCTATTGATTTAGGGGTAATTCGGCATGCTCCACCGTTTAGTATTTTATACGTAAGTAGTAAAACCTTAAAGTCTCATCTTAAGTGCACAGGAAGCCAGTGCAGGTGAGCCAGTATAGGCGTAATATGATCAAACTTTCTTGTTCTTGTCAAAAGTCTAGCAGCCGCATTTTGTTCCAACTGTAATCTTTTAATGCTAGACATAGGGAGACCCGAAAATAATACGTTACAGTAATCGAGACGAGACATAACGAACACACGAATAATGATTTCAGTGTCGGTGGTGGACACAAGGGGAAGAATTCTAGCGATATTACGGTGATGAAAGAAGGCTGTTTTAGTAACACTCTTAATGTGTGACTCAATGGAGAGAGTTGGGTCGAAGATGATACCGAGATTCTTTACCGAGTCACTTTGTATAATTGTTTAGTTGTTAAATGTTAAGGTGGTATTATTAAATAGGTGCCGGTGTCTAGCAGGACCGATAATCAGCCTTTCCTTTTTCTTAGCGTTAAGATGTGAAAAGTTGCTGGGCATCCATTGTTTAATTTCATTTAGACAAGCCTCCAGGTGATTGACTGATTCATGAAACAAGGTAAAACTAAACTTATATTAACCTGTGTCACAGTACAGGGCGAGAACGAGACGCCGTTAGCTTGCAGCGTGTTTATTGAAATATATGAATGAAGTGTGTGATTAATCCAAATGTGTACAGTGTGACTGTGTAGCGATTATATGAGGAGTGTTACCAGGTGGTGTTGAAGGTGCGTGTAGAGATCGGTGCGGAAGTCCAGAAAGGGCAAGGTTAGCTCGGCTGTCCAGGGACAGGCAGGAGGTCAGGGGCTGGAACAATGCGTTGTTGTCCGGGGGCAGGCGTGAGGTCGAGATCCAGGAAGGCAGCAGAGAGTCCAGAGGGGATCCAGGGAGACGAGACACACAGCTAAAAACCAGGGGATGACGAAGGGCTCCTGGATGATGACACAGGCAAGACACAATGAGCACAACGGAGGGGAAACACAAAGAGCGAGGAAGCACATGAGCAAGGAAGCGAGAGACTTACTGTACAGGTACAAGTAGCTACGTTCTGGCACTGGAATGCAGGACGCGCTGGCTTATGAAGGCAGGAGACTCATCAGCGTCAGGTGTGTTGATTGCAGAAGGATGGGAGAGGAGAGGAACGCCCGTGGGCGTGTCTTGAGGCGCGCTCAGCGGAGCGCATAACAGAGTGAGAGGCAGCAGGTGTTTGAACCGTAACATCCTGGTTTGAATCCTGTGGGGGTCATTTAAAGATTTTACACAGTAAATCCAACAAATATTGTTTTGTATTTTCTAAAAGTATCAGCTTCACTCTGATAGACTCTTGTTAATTAAAAAGGCTGTTTGAAATTTGCTCAAAATAAAATTTTTCAAACAAAAAAATACAACAAGAACACCACAGGCTAGCTTACGTTAAAATATGTGGTTTAACAGAACATATATTTTTTATAATGTCTATATTTTTCTCAATTACTAATTATATTTACTAGAGTAAAAAGTCTGGTGTTCAGGCCGTCACTCACCGCTGTGTCGTGCACCCGTACGTATAGGAAGCGTGTGGACACATACAAAAGCAGTCCAAGATGAGCTACTAACAATTTGCAGTCATGTTGTTGTCACGATAAAATATACCTGGGGTGTCAAACTTTTTTTCTTTGGGAGCAACACTGCAGTTATGGCTGTCCTCTAAAGGTTATTTTTAATAGTCAATATATATGAACATAAATGTTTATTTGCCTAATATTATTACACAATTGCATATGCATTTGATTATTAGGAAAAACCTTCGTTGAAATCATAAGTCGAGGTGACAACCAAATATTTACTTAATTATTTGTGATAACCAAAAACAATGGCAGTGATATCTTGTTGCATGATTGTAGAAAATTGAAGTTCAGAAGAGGGATCTTAACTTTTTTCCAGGCCAAGGACCCCCGACGTGATGGAGAGATGAGGCACGGATCCCCGTACTTATACTCTACTACTTAAAATTGTGTTTTAAATTAGACTGATCATAAAGGTATCTTGTTATTGTGCAATATTATGAAACTGTTTGGGAGGCCCTTAAGGCTTACTTAAGAGGGCAGATAATATATTTTATGGCTAATAAGAGAAAGAACTCTGAAGCAAAACAACTAAGTCTGGACAAGCAAATAGCTGAAATTGATCAAATATATGCACAATATCCCATCTCTTGACTTATATAAAGAGCGTATGAAACTTAAAGCAGAATATGACCTTATTTCATAATTTTTCATTGAAAACCTTCTGCTCAGGAATAGGAGTGTTCTGTATGAACATGGTGAGAAGACAGGGGAAATTCTGTCCAGACAATTGAAGGGGGCAAGAGCTAAACAAATTATCAATGGGGTGCTTTCTTAGGATGGTAGGGTCACTACAGACCAACAGGAAATAAATAATATTTTTAAAGATTACTATTGTAAACTGTATGCGTCCAACAGTCCCTCCAATCCCAATGCCATACAGGACTTCTTTAAGGATCTACGTATCCCATCCTTGCCACCAGATCAGGTCTTAAATCTAGATAAGCCAGTAACACAACAAGAAATATTGGAGGCCATTAAGTCTCTGCAAACTAAAAAATGACCTGGTTTGGATGGTCTGCCGTGTGAATTTTATGTGAAATTCTCTACACAGTTAGCTCCTATTTTGGCAGCCATGTATTCAGAATCACTAGTAGCGGGATTTCTCCCAACCACCCTAAATCAGGCATGCATAACATTACTGGCAAAAAAGAGCAAGGACCCCTTAGACTGCGGATCCTATAGTCCCATATCTTTGTTAAACACAGACTATAAAATATTGGCCAAAGTATTAGCTTACCGTTTGGAAAACATTTTACCCAGTTTAATATCCCCAGACCAGACAGGTTTTGTTAAGCATAGACGCTCCTTTTTTAATACCCGACGCCTGTTTAACATAATGTACACTCCTTGTCAACTGCTTCAGAATGTCTTCTCTCCATGGATGCAGAGAAGGCATTCGATAGAGTAGAATGGGACTACCTCTTTGAAACGCTGGCAAAATTCGGATTTGGGGAAACATTCATCACATGGATAAAACTGTTATATTCCAGCCCTTCTGCTATGATTCTGACTAATAATTTGTATTCAAGTCCTTTTGATTTACACCGTGGAACTCGCCAGGGATGCCCCCTCAGTCCCCTTCTTTTTGTCCTGGCTATCGAACCCCTAGCTTTAGCCATTAGATCTAATCACTCTATAATGGGCATAAATAGAGGAAACATAGAACATAAATTGTCCCTTTATGCTGACGCTCTTCTCCTTTGTGTCCAACGCAGAATCTGCAATTCCATTAATTCTTAGCCTGTTACAACAGTTTGGTGAAATCTCCGGTTATAAATTGAATTTAAATAAAAGTGAGCTACTGCCCTTGAATATGGACGTCTCAATACTAGAAAACATTGGGTTGCCCTTTAAGATCACTACAGACAGTTTTAATTACCTCGGAGTTACTATTACAAAGAATTTTAAAGACCTCTTCAGGCAAAACTTTGGGAAGTTGTTTACACAAACCAAGCAAGATCTGGCTAATTGGACTCCCCTTTTCATTTCACTTATAGGCAGAGTCAATGCAATTAAGATGACTGTGCTTCCAAAATATTTGTATCTTTTTCAATGTTTACCTGTATTTATCCCTGGTACATTTTTCAAAAAATTAGACTCAATAATCTCATCTTATATTTGGAATGGCAAACAGCCACGTCTGCGCAAGGAGTTTTTACAAAGAGCAAAACATGATGGAGGTATGGCCCTTCCAAATTTCTGCATGTATTACTGGGCCACCAACTTGCATTGCATGTCATACTGGACATATTACCATCTACATAAGGAAAGTCCTACATGGGTGAAGCTGGAGACACATTCTTGTGGTTCTGCTTCTTTAGCAGCCCTAATGGGTGCAGCTTTGCCTCTATCAGTGAAGACAATTAATATTAATCCTGTAGTAAGTCACTCGCTCAAAATATACTGTCAATTTCGAAAACATTTTAACCTGCAAGGAATGAGCCTTTTCAGTCCAGTAGCATCAAATCACTGCTTTCCACCTTCAACACTTGACACAGCTTTTAATATGTGGCATCAAAGGGGTTTGAAATGCTTCAATGATCTTTTTATAGACAATATATTCGCCTCTTTTATGGAGTTGTCCAAGAAATTTAATCTACCCAGTTCCCATATATTTAGATATTTCCAGATAAGGGATTATGTTAAAACAGTTCTTCCGCAGTTCCCTAACAAACCCTCTAAATCAACTACAGATGAAATTATGTCTTTAAATCCAATAAAGAAGAGGGCAATCTCACATATACTTAATTTACTCTCAGGATTAGAATGCACTTCCATGCTAAGAATCAGAACAGCATGGGAACAAGACCTCCAAACATCAATAGATGACGTAACCTGGGCAAAAATTGAGAAAAGGGTTCACTCATCTTCAATGTGCGCACGACACTCACTGGTCCAATTTAAAGTGATACACCGGGTGCACATCTCAAAAGCAAAATTAGCAAAAATATTTCCCCATATTAACCCATTATGTGATAGATGTAAACTAGATAACGCAACATTAATACACATGTTTTGGCTTTGTCCGAAGCTAAAGGGGTACTGGAAGTCCATCTTCGAAGCACTCTCCACGGTTTTAACAATTCAAATAAATCCAAACCCTTTCATTTCTGTATTTGGAATCATTCCTGAAGGGATGGAACTACCTGTCGGGGGTCATAAAATAGTTGCCTTCACCACCCTCCTTGCACGCCGCCTGATATTGTTGAAGTGGAAGGAGGCTGTCCCACCCTTAGTCTCCCACTGGATAAGGGACGTACTAGCAAACCTGAAGCTGGAGAAAATAAGATACACATTACGGGGCTCTGAAAACAAGTTTTTTAAAGTGTGGAGACCTTTTTTGACTTTTTTTGACCAATCTTCTACACAAGTGCAGGAAGAGCCTTAGATATGTACCTAAATATGCCCTTGTCATGCTGCGTCTACATTATGTTTCAGTTTTCAATTACTGTGTTTTAAGTGCCTTGTACTGAACTTTATCTATTTATTTTTTTTATCCCGGGTACTTTTGTACTCTTACTTTTGTTTTTTGTTTTTGTTTTGAGTGACAGCAGGGGTAGGGGATGAAGAGGGTTTGAATATGTTGTTAATGTGAATGTGAAATCAATAAAAAGAACTATGAAAGAAAGAAAGATATTCAAAGAAAATTAACTTGAGAAACTTGAGCGCTAATCGCTAGTTATCCAAAATGATAACAATAATATATAATAATACAGTATAATGATTTATTCACATTTTCTTTTTAATTTCCAAGGTACATTGAGTAGGGTGGTCATGTCACTGCCATTTATAACCTACACTATTGTGTTGGATCAATGTTAATGTGTATTTAATGACATTTAAATATGTGGAACATTTTCAAAATATATTTTTATTCATATTTTAAAAAGAATTAATAAACCAAAAGGGTTGCCAGTACCTCTGCACACCCCCTTGGGGGTTGTGAATATAAATATATATATATATGTATGTATGTGTGTATTTGTGTGCGTGTGTGTGTGTGTATACATCATACGAAAATGCTTACCAAAGGCCTCTACTCGTAAAAACTCTACACCTCTGATGGATGCCTGGTCCTCTCCACAGGTTCCAGTAAAGGACATTATGTGTGTTATTTGAACTAAAAGCAGAATAATCCTCCTAAATGTTTGTCTAACTATCTTTATTGCAGCACTCCAGTCATGCTGGGAATTTACATCAGTATCTTCATCATCCTGGCCAACATCCTTTTCATCTGTGCCATATACTCTTGCATCAAGCTATTTCCAGCTGCAATGCAGACCGTTTCAAAGAAGATTGTCCAGTCTCGCACCAACAGCACTCTTGTCGGAGTGTTCACCATTATCCTTGTCTTCATCTCTGCCTTTGTAAACATGGTAAGATCTAAACAAAAGTAACCCTTCTCTTTACGAACAAATACAACCAGAATGACATTTGTATGCTTGCCGTTGTCGTAGTTTGCCTGTGACACCAAGAGTTTACCGGAGTGCGTCGCGGAGAAGTCCAACACGTCCGCCGCCTTGGTGACGCCATGCTTGATCCGCAGCTTGAATGTGTCTGTTGAAGGGGGTCTAGAGATGTGTCCCAGTCAAGGCCCCTCCTGTCCCTTTCCTGAGGTGAGTTAAGTGGCTAGTCCATTGTTTACGAATTACGGAGGTTCATTTGTGTCTTTTTACCAAAGTTTTTTTTTAGAGATGTCCGATAATATCGGCCTGCCGATATTATCGGCCGATAAATGCTTTAAAATGTAATATCGGAAATTATCGGTATCGGTTTTTTTATTATCGGTATCGTTTTTTTTGTGGTTTTTTTTATTAAATCAACATAAAAAACACAAGATACACTTACAATTAGTGCACCAACCCAAAAAAACCTCCCTCCCACATTTACACTCATTTACACTCATTCACACAAAAGGGTTGTTTCGTTCTGTTATTAATATTCTGGTTCCTACATTATATATCAATATATATCAATACAGTCTGCAAGGGATACAGTCCGTAAGCACACATGATTGTGCGTGCTCCTGGTTCACTAATAGTACTAACCTTTAACAGTTAATTTTACTCATTTTCATTAATTACTATTTTCTATGTAACTGTTTTTACATTGTTTTACTTTTTTTTTTTTATTCAAGAATTTTTTTTAATTTATTTATCTTATTTTATTAATTTTTCTAAAAAGGACCTTATCTTCACCATACCTGATTGTCCAAATTAGGCATAATAATGTGTTAATTCCACGACTGTATATATCGGTATCGGTTGATATCGGTATCGGTAATTAAATGTTGGGCAATATCGGAATATCGGATATCGGCAAAAAGCCATTATCGGACATCCCTAGTTTTTTTGACACTGAATTTCTGTAACTTAATTATTTGCGTTTGAATTTCGTGAACAGAATCTTTTACATCAAATTATACTGACAATTTCAAGGAATACAAATTGTGTTTCAAATTTCAGTTTAAGATACAGTGTTTTAAGATTCCTTTCAATGAAATATGTGTTGCTTCAATTCTCAAGAATCAAGACTGAAGCAATCAATGATGTTTCACAACAAGCCAAAAATGTGTCTTGTTTGCAGTCACGTGACACTGGTCTTGTGAAGCAGCAAAGAGGCAGTTTATGCAGCTCTACACACTGGCCCGTTTAAGCTTTTCAATCCACCCACGTTTCCCCAATTTTTTTTTTAAACCTTTAACAACACAACTGTATTCGGCAATAGGTAGTGTACAGAGGTGGGTAGTAACGCGCTACATTTACTCCGTTACATCTACTTGAGTAACTTTTGGGATAAATTGTACTTCTAAGAGTAGTTTTAATGCAACATACTTTTACTTTTACTTGAGTATATTTATAGAGAAGAAACGCTACTTTTACTCCGCTACTTTTATCTACATTCAGCTCGCTACTCGCTACTAATTTTTATCGATCTGTTAATGCACGCTTTGTTTGTTTTGGTCTGTCAGACAGACCTTCATAGTGCCTGCGTTTCAACAAATACAGTCACTGGTGACGTTCACTCCGTTCCACCAATCAGATGCAGTCACTGGTGACGTTGGACCAATCAAACAGAGCCAGGCGGTCACATGACCTGACTTAAACAAGTTGAAAAACTTATTGGGGTGTTACCATTTAGTGGTCAATTGTACGGAATATGTACTGTACTGTGCAATCTACTAATAAAAGTTTCAATCAATCAATCAAAAGTGTGAAGGAAAAAAGACCCTTTTTTATTTCAATCGTACATCCCGTCAAAAGCCTAAAGACTGACTGCACAGTTCCTGTCTTCACAATAAAAGTGCCGCTCCATCGCGCTTGCGCTTTCAAAACAAGAGTCTCCGAAAGCCAGCGCAAACAAGCTAGAAAGCCAGCGCAAACAAGCTAGCAAGCTACGGAATTTGCCGCCAATGTATTTCTTGTAAAGTGTATAAAAACGAATATGGAAGCTGGACAAATAAAATGCCAAAAACCAACCACTTTCATGTGGTATTAGACAGAAAGGAGGAACTTTTTTTCTCCTCCATTTGAAAACGTGGACGCTATCAGCACTATTGTCTGATTACAATCAATGCAAGTCATCAGAATCAGGTAATACACCAACTTATATTCTTGTCTTCATGAAAGAAAGGAATCTATATGTGTTAAACATGCATGTATATTAGGGGCGGCATGGCGTAGTGGGTAGAGCAACCGTGCCAGAAACCTGAGGGTTGCAGGTTCGCTCCCCGCCTCTTACCATCCAAAAATCGCTGCCGTTGTGTCCTTGGGCGGGACACTTCACCCTTTGCCCCCGGTGCCACTCACACCGGTGAATTGAATGATGAATGATAGGTGATGGTCGGAGGGGCCGTTGGCGCAAATTGCAGCCACGCTTCCGTCAGTCTACCCCAGGGCAGCTGTGGCTATGAAAGTAGCTTACCACCACCAGGTGTGAATGAATGATGGGTTCTACATGTAAAAGCGACTTTGGGTACTTAGAAAAGCCCTATATAAATCCCAGGTATTATTATATTCATTAAAACACCTTTAACATGTAAACAAAAACGGCAAAATAAATAAATATAAATTATATACTGTATATATATATAAATGTGTATATATATATATATATATAAATGTGTGTGTGTATATATATATATACCGGTGTATATATATATATATGTGTGTGTATATATGTATATATGTGTGTATGTATATATATATATATATATATATATATATACAGGTAAAAGCCAGTAAATTAGAATATTTTGAAAAACTTGATTTATTTCAGTAATTGCATTCAAAAGGTGTAACTTGTACATTATATTTATTCATTGCACACAGACTGATGCATTCAAATGTTTATTTCATTTAATTTTGATGATTTGAAGTGGCAACAAATGAAAATCCAAAATTCCGTGTGTCACAAAATTAGAATATTACTTAAGGCTAATACAAAAAAGGGATTTTTAGAAATGTTGGCCAACTGAAAAGTATGAAAATGAAAAATATGAGCATGTACAATACTCAATACTTGGTTGGAGCTCCTTTTGCCTCAATTACTGCGGTAATACGGCGTGGCATGGAGTCGATGAGTTTCTGGCACTGCTCAGGTGTTATGAGAGCCCAGGTTGCTCTGATAGTGGCCTTCAACTCTTCTGCGTTTTTGGGTCTGGCATTCTGCATCTTCCTTTTCACAATACCCCACAGATTTTCTATGGGGCTAAGGTCAGGGGAGTTGGCGGGCCAATTTAGAACAGAAATACCATGGTCCGTAAACCAGGCACGGGTAGATTTTGCGCTGTGTGCAGGCGCCAAGTCCTGTTGGAACTTGAAATCTCCATCTCCATAGAGCAGGTCAGCAGCAGGAAGCATGAAGTGCTCTAAAACTTGCTGGTAGACGGCTGCGTTGACCCTGGATCTCAGGAAACAGAGTGGACCGACACCAGCAGATGACATGGCACCCCAAACCATCACTGATGGTGGAAACTTTACACTAGACTTCAGGCAACGTGGATCCTGTGCCTCTCCTGTCTTCCTCCAGACTCTGGGACCTCGATTTCCAAAGGAAATGCAAAATTTGCATGGTTGGGTGATGGTTTGGGGTGCCATGTCATCTGCTGGTGTCGGTCCACTCTGTTTCCTGAGATCCAGGGTCAACGCAGCCGTCTACCAGCAAGTTTTAGAGCACTTCATGCTTCCTGCTGCTGACCTGCTCTATGGAGATGGAGATTTCAAGTTCCAACAGGACTTGGCGCCTGCACACAGCGCAAAATCTACCCGTGCCTGGTTTACGGACCATGGTATTTCTGTTCTAAATTGGCCCGCCAACTCCCCTGACCTTAGCCCCATAGAAAATCTGTGGGGTATTGTGAAAAGGAAGATGCAGAATGCCAGACCCAAAAACGCAGAAGAGTTGAAGGCCACTATCAGAGCAACCTGGGCTCTCATAACACCTGAGCAGTGCCAGAAACTCATCGACTCCATGCCACGCCGCATTAACGCAGTAATTGAGGCAAAAGGAGCTCCAACCAAGTATTGAGTATTGTACATGCTCATATTTTTCATTTTCATACTTTTCAGTTGGCCAACATTTCTAAAAATCCCTTTTTTGTATTAGCCTTAAGTAATATTCTAATTTTGTGACACACGGAATTTTGGATTTTCATTTGTTGCCACTTCAAATCATCAAAATTAAATGAAATAAACATTTGAATGCATCAGTCTGTGTGCAATGAATAAATATAATGTACAAGTTACACCTTTTGAATGCAATTACTGAAATAAATCAAGTTTTTCAAAATATTCTAATTTACTGGCTTTTACCTGTGTATATATATGTGTGTGTGTGTATATATATATATATATATATATATATATATATATATATATATATATATATATATATATATATATAGATGATATGTGTGTGTATGTTACTCATCAGTTACTCAGTACTTGAGTAGTTTTTTCACAACATACTTTTTACTTTTACTCAAGTAAATATTTGGGTGACTACTCCTTACTTTTACTTGAGTAATAAATCTCTAAAGTAACAGTACTCTTACTTGAGTACAATTTCTGGCTACTCTACCCACCTCTGGTAGTGTAGTACAGTATTTTAAATTATCGTTAAGTCTTGAACTGTAGGAAGTACTTTATTCCAATGATTGGAATCTGCGCTTTTGAGTGATATACAGATTATTGCGGTAATCATAGGGGCTACGTACGTCATAGCTGCCCCATGCAGAGAAGTCACAGCAGAGTGGGCCGGATTTGTTTACAGAGCAGCCACGGACAGACGCGGAATCACATTTTTACAACACAGTTCCGCACAAAAGTGATATTGTATCAGATATGTGAGTGTTTTTACCCTAGCTATGTTAGTTGCATTGGAGTTGTGTATTGCTTGATTGTAAAATATGTTGCTCAAGGATGTACCATGGAAGGTAAAAAGTTGCGTTCATATGTTCTTAATATTTAGGGTTTTCTTGTTCAGAGTTAATATTGTAAATCCACCCATCCATCCATTTTTGTCGCACTCCGGCCCACAGGCTTCTTATGTACATTCTAGGTGTCTTATTCAGTGAAAAACTGCAACATTCCATTCCACTTTTTGAGGTGGTCATTACATTTTAGTATTTTATCAGTCATTATTAATTGTGTTCATTTTTGTATCATCGTGTGATCAGCTTTTATCCTTTTCATATCATCTTGCATCCATCCATCCATCCATTTTCTACCGCTTGTCCCTTTTGGGGTTAGGAATTATATTCAATAATGCACAGCAAACCCACATGTTTTATAGGGTTCCTAAAAAGGATTCCAGCACATACATCAGATTGGATAGTCTGCACTATTGTGGAGTGTGCACAGGTCATTTGGCACCCCAGGCAAGAGTGAACAACCTTGCACCCCACCCCTCGAAACGTTTACTCCCCAATCCCCAGAGAAAAGTCTAGTAATTATTTATTCATTTATTTAATTTACAAAAAATTTAAATCTCAAGAAAAAATATAAGCCATTTAAATAATTTACCTTAGATATAATATTAACTTAACTTAACACCTACAAATGTAGTGCAAATGGCATGGGGGTAAGATTGGGTTAAAACACAAGCCATGTTCTCATAATTTTCTCTCTATTCACTAAAGGTCTCTGGACGTCATGCTGATGGAAACTTCTTCCATCCTCTCTTTTAGAGAATGTGACTTCTTCCATCCTCTCTTTTAGAGAATGTGAAGTCTAGGTTTACCTCATGGGGTCCTCGGCTATGTAATTCAGTTCTTAGCAAAATAGTCAAACAGTGTGGCCAGTCAGCAGGATCAATGGGGGAAGCTTTGATAGATTCACAGGTATCTGTTGAAGCTGAGGATGTGTCTTCAAGTTGTCAGATTGTAACATTGAATCTGCTGTTACTGCTTCATTATCCTGTAAAAAGATTAAACACAATCACAGAACAACTTTGAAATATTTATCTAGATGCATTAATAATGTCTTAGTTAAATTACGAGACCAACGTTTTCAATTTTGACTCTGTTTTGAATGTTCATTGTAACATGTTAATATGAGTATACAGTATAAAATGATATACTGTAATTATATATCAAAGTATATACTGTATGTACAGCATAATCTCTTATTCAGCAGTTACTTCCTATTCCAGTAATAGAGTTATAGTAACTATACTTATCATTTGCTAAAAGTCCATATAACAGCACTCAAAAGCTACTTTAGTATGAGCATGCAAGCTAATATCCATTATTAATATCCATTATTTTGTCTTGCAGCATGATGTAATTCGTAATAAAATGCTAGCACTAATTTTAATGCAGCCAAAATAAGACAACTATTTCTGATGAATAGGCCAGAATGGCTTGAGATCATTTAAAAATGACATCCATCCATTCATTTTCTACCGCTTGTCCCTCTCAGGGTCACGGGCATTCGGGTGGAAGGTGGGTTACACTTTGGACAAGTCGGTTTTGAAATGATTGTGGCCAAAATTAGTCTGATGTTGATTTAGATGCATTACCATTGAGCATATATGTTAATTAAAAAAGGATTGTTACTACAGTCTGTTACAAAACACTTCAAGTTATTTGGAAATTCTGAGGAAAAAATTGGTGCACTATGAACCTAGACTTTGTCACAGTGTTTTTACAAAGCCATTAAACTTTAAGCATTTCCTGTTTAGCATTCTCATGTTGGCAGTTCGCCATTAAAGACATGTTTAGAAAAGTAATCGAGTGTTTCCTCAAACCGTGACATTGGTGAAATCTGCGACTGCCACAACACATTCATGTAGCATCATTCAAATATTACAATTATAACATAATCAAAAGAATTGTCAAAAAATGACACCATAATAGCCCAATTAAAGGTAACATAACTACAAACTTAACCAATGTGAACATGCTAGATTTAAGCATAAAATAAAATAGAACAAGCAACAAATGTAGAAACACATTTTTACAATGGAGTTCAGTGTGGGGGCAGTGCGGTGGACCCAGGGGTTAGTGCGTGTGCCTCCCAATAATCCCCGGACTCGAGGTCTTTCTGTGTGGAGTTTGCATGTTCTCCCCGTGACTGCGTGGGTTCCTTCCAGGTACTCCGGCTTCCTCCCACCTCCAAAGACATGTACCTGGGGATAGGTTGATTGGCAACACTAAATTGGCCCTAGTGTGTGAATGTGAGTGTGAATGTTGCCTATCTTATTAAGATTTTTCTTCATCCTGCTCCTTCTCAGGCATTGGTGTGTAAATGTGTTTAGTTGCTGAGGTTTAATTGTCTATCGATCAATGATGCACATCAATGAAGGAGATAAAACAAAAAATTAAATTAAAAATGTGTTGGTCCTGTGATGAGGTGGGGACTTGTCCAGGGTGTACCCCGCCTTCCACCCGAATAGCTGGGATAGGCTCCAGTCACGCCCGCGACCCCGAGAAGGACAAGCAGTAGAAAATGGATGGATAGATGGATCGATGGAGTTCAGTGTGCACATAGCCCACTTAAACAAATGCCGCCCTAGGCGGCCGCCTGGTTTGCCTGAGTGTGCACAAACAGCTGTTTTCCTTAGTAAGACCCGTATCATTGGACTGCAAATTTGACATCTCTTTGGCTGGTTCTGAAAAAAATGATATGCTTCAGTCTTAATTTATCAGAATTATGAATTTACATTTTTTTTATTTTAAAGCACTGTTTTTTTTTAACAAATCTAATTTTTAAACACACACATTTTGATTATACATTTTATTCAAATAAATTACAAAAAAATAGTTCACAAAATTCCAAGACAAAAAATTAAGTTCCATATATTCAGTCTCTAAAAAAAGCTCTGGTAATAAAGAAACAAATTAACTTCCATCATTGTGTGTCTTCAATGAACCACTTTGGCTAATATATTTGCATTTGCAAGGTCTTTTTGTTGATGATGCTCTCCTGTTTTGTGGCAGTACTTCAGCTACAGCGTGCTGCTGACGCTGCTGGCTTGCTCAGTGTTCCTGCAGATCAGCAGCATTGGGAAGTTGGCCCTGATGCTGCTCATCCAGTTCACCTTCCTGCTGCTGGTCGAGTGGCCACAAGTAGCACTATTCGACAATGCAGACCTCTTTGTCACCTCTAATGCCATGTGAGTGCGACACTATGAAAAGTAGAGGATAACACTCTAACCATTGACCCTCAATATATTACCTTTCATCAAACAATAAATATTTTTGACATGATACTAGGCTGGTTTAGGTACCGTTCACATTTGAAATGATACAGTACTCATTCTCGTTGCCTGGGAATCTATACCAGTCCTCAACGGTACAAATGTTTGGTACTTTTGTGTGCGTTAATAAAAAATAATTTTTTGATTTAAAAAAAAGAATAATTTATTGCAACATTTAAAAATTAGCTGATTATGATAAGTGCTGGCCAGTTTTATTATTACCTTTCTGAGTCTAATTTTCAAGTTCAGCATTAAAGTGCAATTACAGTTGTGAGTCAAAAACTTTAGATGGCAGTGGTGTACAGTTTATGGTGTGTTGACTAGTCAATTCAGTCTTTGCTGAATGTAGTTTTTTGCTGTGCCCTAAAAAGTGTTAATAATATAAGTATTGTACTTTTTATGCACCAGCTTTGTGATTTTAACGTGCATCGTCGTTGTAGTTTTTATTAACAAACTTGGAGGTCTTGAAACCGCCTAATGCTAATTAGTAGCATGTCAATAGCAAACCCAGTGTATATTAGCATCCGTTTAAAAAAAAAAAAAAAAAGTATAGTCTTACTTAATTTAAGTTGGAGCGTTTTGAGTCAATTGCTTTGTGGCATTAAAAATTGCAACATTAACTAGAGGTAGTTTGGCTGAGTCCGCTCTGAGTGCTGCTGGAGGGATCGCCAAGTGTCAAATTGCGTAGAGCTGGCTGAGTTTGCCACCGGGTGTGATGTCACGCGCAACCCAGGTACCGTAACATGGATTTTACGTGAATCGCGGCCCGGTAGTGCCGGCTGGATTCCGTCAGTGCCATGAAAGTACCAGTTTGGATACCCATCCCTTATCCTATGTGATTCTATTAGCATCACCTTAACATTTTCTATCATACCTTCCTGGACCCGTACTTTTTAAAAATATAACTTAGTATTGGTTTGTTTTATGTTGTTTAATATTGCTTCTATTTTCATTGTAGTGACCTCAATGAAACAAGTAAACAGTGGTAAGTGTTAACATTGTAATACTGATCAATTCACTATTATTTTATTTTAATTTATTGCAAGAATTAATTTTCTTCTATTATGTTTATAAAATAGGTCTAGTTTCAATGAAACTACAAGCCAGTGGTAAGATTTCTACATTTCCTCCTTGTGTATTTTAATTTTCAGCCTTTGTAAGCAGTCTGTCTGCCTTTTTGCAGCCCATTTGTTGTGACCAAAGTGTCCCTGAGGGTTATGACCCCAGTGATCCTCACAGTCTTTGTACTGGCGCTGTACCTGCACGCCCAGCAGGTCGAATCGACTGCACGCCTGGACTTCCTGTGGAAATTACAGGTATCGATACGTCCACTAGAGGGCGACATTATAACCCCAGCATGAAATACAGCCACAATGGCTCATTGCACTTACCTGACATGTCATTTGCGAGCAGTAGAGGATATGAAGTCATTTTTGGTCTAGAGCATGTTTTGCTTTATTCATTATTTATGTGTTTTTGTTACTTTATGTTGTATATTTTTTACATGAGATTTCCAGTTCAATTTATCGTCAATCATTATACCTAGAAATTTGGTTTCATTTACTCTTTCAATTTGTAGTTGTATTTGACTTTCTCTTCTACCAAATAGCATTATTTTAGTTTTACTGAGATTCAACGATAGTCTGTTTTTGTCAAACCATCTTTTTAATTTGTTAACTTCTTCTGTTATTTGATTTTGGTTTTACCAATGACACGTTCTATTAGATTCTCTGATAGTTTTTCTAATTAAGGCATTAGATTTGATGGTTTACATTTAATTGAAAAAAAAGGTGCAGCACCCACATTTAGTAATAACTTTCGCAAGACAAACAAGTTATTGCAAAATGCATCAAGGTTTATTACAAAATGTGTTCAAGAATATTACTACAAAATGCCGCAGATAATTACAAAATGGGGCGTTACTACATAATGAGGAGAACTTGTATTATATTAATACTAATGTATGTGGAAAGTGGGAGTGAAGCAAGTCCATGAATATTTGTTTAAATAAACAGCTGTGTTATTTTAAAAATGAATATCATTTTTCCAAAAAAGTATTTTATATTTTACCAAAACGTTACACTGATTGAATGGCGAGGCTTTTGACTTAACTTGATATTTTGACTAAAGCATGTTGGCAAGATTGGAATGAACTAAAGCAGCTGTGATGATGGAAACATAACTAATTGGGTAAAACATAACTATTAGAGGGAAGTAAAACATAACTATTAGAGGGAAGTAAAACGTAACTATTAGACGTTAGCAAAGTGTAACTAATGGAGAACTCTCACTCAGGCCACTGAAGAAAAGGAGGAAATGGAGGAACTACAAGCCTACAATCGTCGCCTCCTCCATAACATTCTGCCTAAAGACGTCGCCGCTCACTTCCTGGCACGTGAGCGACGTAATGATGAGCTGTACTACCAGTCCTGCGAGTGTGTGGCGGTTATGTTTGCTTCCATCAGTAATTTCTCAGAGTTCTATGTGGAACTGGAGGCCAACAATGAGGGGGTGGAGTGTCTGCGGCTGCTCAATGAGATAATCGCTGACTTTGATGAGGTATAGGAACAGTTTCAAGACTGAGATGTGCAGAAGAAGAGCACGTATCACCTTTGTTGTGTTTATTGTCAGATCATTAGCGAGGATAAGTACAGGCAGCTGGAGAAGATCAAGACCATTGGCTCCACCTACATGGCCGCCTCAGGACTCAATGACTCCACCTATGACAAGGAGGGACGCTCCCACATTACTGCGTTGGCTGACTATGCCATGAGACTTAGGGAGCAAATGAAATACATCAATGAGCATTCCTTCAACAATTTCCAGATGAAGATTGGTAATAGGACTACATTATTTTTATTACTAGCAATAAACGTATAATGATAAAACCTTTTTGTCTTCAATGTTTAGGCCTGAACATTGGACCAGTGGTCGCAGGGGTCATTGGGGCACGGAAGCCTCAGTATGACATTTGGGGAAACACAGTTAATGTGGCCAGTCGTATGGACAGCACAGGTGTACCAGATTGCATACAGGTAGGTTGAAGCATAACAATAAGAATACCATATTTTTCGAACAACAAAGCGCACCTAAAATCTATTTTCTCACAAATCGACAGTGTGCCTTATAACCTGGTGCGCCTTATGTGTGTATTAATTGTGGTTGTGCTTACTGACCATGAAACAATTTTATTTAGTACATGTTGTAATTATAAGTGTGACCAGTAGATGGCAGTCACACATAAGAGATATGTGTGGACTGCAGTTTGATGCCTGTTGTTCAATAAAATGATGCTAGCAAGCAAGACCAAAACGTTGTTTCTTTGAGAATATAGAAGATTACACACTCAAAAATATGTCTACATATTTTAGTACGACTTTGGTAAGCTATGAAGCTGCACTGCTTGATGGATTGTCGGAGCATTACGGCTACCGTAGTCAGATGTACTGTGCGTCAACATACGGTTATTATTGTGGTGTGTTTATAATGACCCCAAAATGGCACCGATAAGGAGACATATTATGTGGCGTTTTGAATTTGTCCTATTATGCAAAATCAACTTTTCTTACCGACTGTATAGGCACCTGTTGTGTACTTGGGATCTGCATAAGTCCTGATAATTTGCGCAAGTCCACCGTAATCATTAAGCTCTTTCTTTTTTCTTTTTCTATCCTCTTGTTGTGGGGCATTCATCCTCATTTCTAATACAAAGTAGTGTATAGTTTGAACTTAATCTGTCAGTAGTCTTGCTACGGAAGTGCTTTAAACTATCCGTACAACAAAGATGACGGGGAGATGACGCTGTCGAAGGGTAGATACTTAAAAACGCCCACAAAAGGATGCATCCTGAAGAGACAATTTAGAAAGCGGCTTGAAGACGGTCTATAAAACATAATGTATGCAAAATGTTGACCAAAGAACCACAATTACGTGTCATGTAGCCTCAAGGAAGTGTTTTAAAGTGGGGAAAAAAATCATACTATGACCCCTTTAATGCGCCTTATGTTTGAAAATAGACCCGAATAGACCCATTTATCAATAGTGCGCCTTATGATCCGTTGCACTTTATGGTCTGAAAATATGTAAGAACATGACCTTAGGCTTTTGCAGGAATTACATTTTGAATCTGTCATGTTAATGTAAATGAACAGTATTGACAAGAAATGTGAAATGACCTGCGCAAGGGCACCCGTGCTTACTTTTTAGGCAGAAACATGACCTTCGCGGCTACTTAGGCATCCGAAACACTAACATGAATTTTTTGTTAACTAGTCAAGGTCTCCAAACCCAATCCCCAAATGTCCAAAACTACTATTGAAAGCAGGCAGAGATAGGATAATTGTGGATGTGCGCTTCCTTTGGAACAGGATAGCGACAAAGTGATACTGGTAGTTTGAGTACTCCCTTACTAATCTTTAAGGGCCCTAATCTGCCATGTGCACAGTGGTGAAAAAAGGTGCGCACCTGCTGCACCCACTCGACTTAAGTCTGTCACTGCACGCCTTCATACAAGATGTGCACTTTTTAATGGAGCGACCTTTAAATGTGGGCGTTCCCTGTCAAATCTGCCATTCGTAGTATTCTCCCGTATTAACTTAAGTACTTTTCCTCTTAAGCGCCTCTGAGACTGGAGTAAGCTCAGCACCCCTGAAAGGTGAAATATTATATTGCACTTAATGTATGGATGCAGTGAACACCACACATAATACAATAATTTAAAAAAAAACTTACAGAAAACCATCAAATCTATTCTTATCGCTTCGATAGAGACACTTGGAAACAGCCCTTGAAATGAGGTTAAATGGAACATGATGCCACTGAATTAACCATCAAAAACCCAAATGTACATCATTGTCTTGTGAGTGCGACCATAGCGGAAGGGACCGCTCGTATATCGGCCATGTTTGAACATCCTGGTACTACCAGATGTTAAATGCATCTGAACTGTGGTCATTGAACTATGAGACTATAGTAATAATAGAAAATACATGTATAATGTAGAATCTATCAATTCATTCCATTGATTTTTTTGACAGTTAATATCAAACTATCACCGCACACACACAAACAATCAAAAACACACTCACACAAACAGCTGTCAAGTTCTTCTGACGCGTCACATCCTCAAAAACATTTGTACTAAACAGAACTCCAAACATCAAATTGATTTGAATAAAAAGTCAATAAAGTTTAATCTACAAATTATTATTCACATCCAGCCAGGAAGAAGAAGCTGTTGCACGTGCATACACACTACATCACCATGGCGAAACACGTACCTTCACATGACAAGCACTGCCTGGATTGATACAGCCTTTTCAAATGTAAAGTACCAGTAGAGTGGAAAAACAAATTGACTTTATATGCTTAGTTGTGTCTCATTGTATCCATTAAAACATATCAAATTGTATTTACAATCCGCAAAGTATGTGAAAATACTGTCTAAACATCACAAAATGCCATTTTGAATATTCCGCTCCAAACATCTTTGGTAATTTCCCTATATTGACGTCACTGGAGTAACACTTACTCTTACCATAGTATAAGATCAGTCATACTGGAAATACGCAAAAATTAGAGAGAGATGTGCTGTCTATCATTCACAATCCCAAGACATGAACTCATGTTTTTATTTTTTTTATGCAAAGTGGTAAATAAATAAGTACATAAATATTCCGCTAACAATGTAGTCAATGGAAGCTCTCTATTTTGCCCACAAAACCCTCTAAATAACCATCCAAAACCCACCAACAATACTCTATATATGTATCGTTACCTGAATATTAACCAAATATTAGCAATTTTGTTATTAAAAGCGCTAACGCGGACGCACTATTTTGTAGTGTTGGATTAGACTTAGACTTAGACTTATACAAACTTTAATGAGCCACAAGGGAAATTGTTCAACACAGTAGCTCAGTTACAATGATAGAAAGTGTAAGGATGGAAAGGACAATGCAGGTATAAATAGACTAAATATAGTGATATAGAATATAACATATATACGAATATATACATAATATGTGTACAGTATATTATATATACAGATATATTATGTCTATAACATATATACAATATATAACAATTACCATGTACAATATTACAGTATATGTGAAAGCAGCAGCATAAAATAGAGAGTAGATCCAGCAGAAAATAGACATTAAAAACAAAGAGAAGTAGCTAACATGTCAGGTGTCAGGTAATAGACAGATATCATCTATTGCTGTATGGCGAGTGATTATACAGCTGGATGGAGTGCGGAATGAAGGAGTTCTTGAATCGCACTGTGCGGGAAGGAAGTTGAAGGAGCCTGTTGGAGTATGAACTCCGCTGTCCCTTAATTGTCAGGTGGAGTGGGTGGGCAGGATTTTCCATGATGGCCAGCAGTTTGATAACACACACCTTAGTAGCCCTCTGCTGCTTTACTGTGAGCTGGCCTTGATGTCCTGCTGCTCACACATCGTCGCGTCTCGACTCGTCAAAGTTATTCTAGTTTATAAACCATGCTTCTCATCTGGATATTAGGATGATTTAGCCATGAATCTAGAAGTTGTTCATCTGTGACATTCAGTTTATACCCGAAGATGAGGACAAACACACACAACCCAAGATGGTGTCTGCAGGGAGACTTTTCCTTGTTAACCCTTTGTGCGCATCATAATGAATTCTTCATCTAAAAGAGAAGATATAAACATCCTATCAGTCGTCATTGCAGTGAGAGCAGACATTGTACATACAGTATACAATGGTTTTATTATGTTTGTAGTTAGTATTTCTTCTTTAGCAATGCTGCTACATGATGCTTAGTCTTTCATTAAAGCTAGATCTGTTTAGCAGAACTCCTAAAACTTGTAGCTCATCCTCCTTATATTCAGGAGCAACAATTTATTTATTTTATTTATTTATTTATTTAAAAAAAATTAAATTATTATTATTTTTTTTTGTCCTGTCCAGCTTCTCAGGCAAATCATATAGTTGATGTAGATGCCCATATTGGCTGTTCAGATTTACTTTACAAAAGAGAAGTGTAGGATACTTCTCTTGTTGCCTTATTTGTATTTGACTTTATTAAATGTATTTATATTATCATTTGGTGCAGCCGGGCCGGAGCAGGAGGGGATAGAAAGAGAAAAAAAGGAAGACAGAGGGGGAAATTGTGAGTACAAGAGGGGGATAAGACAACAACAGCAAACACAACAACAACAATAGAGCAACATCAGCAAAAATGTCATGTACAAATATGATGGTAAAAGTGATAGCAAAGAAGCGATAACAAGTGAAATAAACAATAATACAGAAATGACAATGAGCATTATTACACTACAAATGGAGCAGTACAAATACCAATAGAAATAGAAGCAACAATTTAAGTTTATGGATTATATTTTTTCCCAAAGTAATCATTGTTGGCTCTCACAAAGTCTGCATGATTTGCATTGTTGTTGATGATGAAGGGATCTGTGGTTCTTACCTTTACTTCACGCGATGACAAGTCTGGCTAGTTCATTATCTCTCAAAATGGCTCGGGAATCTCAGCGAGATTGATACTACTTTGATTATATCTATTTACTTGCAAACTTTGGAAGTATTTCTATGTCAAACATCAGATGTATATGATAATAGCTCCAAAATAGAGGGAACTTGTTTTTCCACTCTACTGGTACTTTAAAGTGTTATCTTGTTCATAAATGTGAATGACATTCGCAAGTGTTAATAAAACTCCATGTTCCACAATGTTCATACAACTCAAAAAAGGCATCACGGCAAATGACCCCACCTTCCTTTATAACAGGGGTAGCAGGAGCGCCGCTAGGGATTTTGGGCCCCATGAAAATAATCTTTACAGGGCCCCCAACACAGTGTAATTATTTTTTCTGTATTATAATTTCATCATCATTAGGGGCCTCTCTGGGCCCCCCTCCATCATGGGCCCCTAGAATCCGTCTCCTTTACCCCCCCTTTTCGGCTCCCCTGAGGGGTAGGGAACCTGTGGCTCTTTTGATGACTGCATCTGGCTCAGCTAAATCTTAGCTGACATTGCTTAACACAATAAGTAATGAATAATTCCGCTGGTAATCACAGTGTTAAAAATAACGTTCAAAATATAAAACATTCTCATGCATTTTAATCCATCCATCTGTTTTCTACCGCACCTGTTCAAGAAGTCGCATTAATGGTAAGAAGTATTTTATTTATTATTGGTTAGCTTCAGAATAACAATGTTAATAAAAAGAATAAGAGACTTATTATACTCTAAAAATGTTGGTCTTACTTAAAAATGCACGCATTTAGTTGTATTCAGTGTTAAAACATATTATATGGCTCTCACGGAAATACATTTTAAAATATTTGGCTTCCATGGCTCTCTCAGCCAAAAAGGTTCCCGACCCCTGTTTTATAACATAATTAAGCCAGGGATTCTCAAACTGATACGTGCCACTAATAATACGTGGGCTCCATCTAGTGGTACGCCGAAGAATCAGTTAAATAAACAAACTGTGTGCAATGTTACAGTGGCCACAAATATTAAATATACTTGTTAAATAAAACCTCTACGTGTTTTTTAATGAATACATAGGCCCGCTTTGCTACTGTATTTTAATGTTAGTCATTATGATGGGACTTGGAGAGCCAAATGTTTTCTGAGGTGGTACCTGGGGCGGCGTGGCTCAGTTGGTAGAGCGAACCTGCCAGCTCCTTGCAGATTCCAGGTTCGATTCCAGCTTCCGCCATCCTAGTCACTGCCGTTGTGTTCTTGGGCAAGGCACTTTACCCACCTGCTTCCAGTGCCACCCACTCTGGTTTAAATGTAGCTTAAAGATTTAGATCATGGGTGTCAATATCTGGCCCGCCGTATAATTTCACTTGGCCCTTGAGGCGATATCAAATTAACACTAAAGCTGGCTCGCCGAACATGTATTGCGGCGATGCCGCGGTAACACCGCATTCACCGCTAATTCTAATACTTGCCAACCCTCCCGGGAGTCTTCCAAGCTTCAGCTCCACTCCCGAAAATCATCAGGTCTGCTTTTCAGCCAGTCCAACGAAGTGCTGGCCCAGTCACAAGATATAAGCGGCTTCTACACGCACACACGATTGAATGCAACGCATACTTCATCAACAGCGATACAGGTTACACTGAGGGTGCCGGTATAAAAAACTTTAACACTGTTAGAAATATACACCACACTGTGAATCCACACCAAACAAGAATGACAAACACATTTCGGGAGAACATCCGCACCGTAACACAACATAAACACAACAGAACAAATACCCAGAACCCTTTGCAGCACTAACTCTTCCGGGACGCTACAAGGTGTGTGTGGGGGGAGGGGGGTTTGGTGGTAGCGGGGGTGTATTTTGTAGCATCCAAGAAAAGATGGCAGGTATCTGGCTTGGGCACATCAGATTAGATCAGTGTGTTGCAAACTGAGCAGTTTAAAGTCCTGAATGGTTGGTTTATTCATTATTTTATTTTCAAATGTATTAACCTGTGGAAAAAGTTAATGTTGATATTTACCTCAGAAGGGACGGCGTGGCGCAGTGGAAGAGTGGCCGTGCGCGACCCGAGGG
This sequence comes from Nerophis lumbriciformis, assembly GCF_033978685.3. NCBI lineage: Eukaryota > Metazoa > Chordata > Actinopteri > Syngnathiformes > Syngnathidae > Nerophis > Nerophis lumbriciformis. The sequence goes on along the minus strand of NC_084548.2, from coordinate 30,096,196 downwards.
TCCCTGGTTCAATCCCCACCTAGTACCAACCTTGTCATGTCCGTTGTGTCCTGAGCAAGACACTTCACACTTGCTCCTGATGGGTGCTGGTTAGCGCCTTGCATGGCAGCTCCCTCCATCAGTGTGTGAATGTGTGTGTGAATGGGTAAATGTGGAAGTAGTGTCAAAGCGCTTTGAGTACCTTGAAGGTAGAAAAGCGCTATACAAGTACAACCCATTTATCATTTATTTATTTAAGGCTGCAAATAGAAAAGAGGCATTCAATTTTTATTTAAATTGTAGTTTGTTCAGTTTTAAATTTTGGCCCACTCTGTATTTGAGTTTGACACCCCTGCTTTAGATAATGGGTTTCACTATGTAAAGCGCTTTGAGTCTGTAGAGAAAAAGCGCTATATAAATATAATTTACTTCACTACTTGGTAAAGGTTTGAGAACCACCGATTTAAGCACCTTTACCTCACTTATGCATGGTGGTTATGTCCACAGGCTGGATAACAGAATACGACTGATTTCAAGCGTGTAAACAAAACAGGGGAATAGGGCCCTAAGTGCAAACCTCACGCCTTACAATGCCATATGGAGAAAACTTGACATCCCCCAGGTTCCAAATTTTTCTTTAAATAATAATAATCATAATAATGAATTGCATTTGTAACGCACTTTACATTTGTTAAAATCTCAAAGTGCTACAAAGTATAAAAACAAAAATAGAAAGTAAGAATATATAATAAAAAATTTAAATGGAAGTGAAATCATGACACAGAAACATGGATAAAAATAGAAATAAAAAGCATGAAAGCACTGGATAAAAAACCGATAAGCAAGCATCCATCCATCCATTTTCTACCGCTTATTCCCTTTGGGGTCGCGTGGGGCGCTGGAGCCTATCTCAGCTACAATCGGGCGGAAGGCGGGGTACACCCTGGACAAGTCGCCACCTCATCGCAGGGCCAGCACAGATAGACAGACAACATTCACACTCACATTCACACACTAGGGCCAATTTAGTGTTGCCAATCAACCTATCCCCAGGTGCATGTCTTTTGGAGCAGTGCATTTAAAAACAAGAAGGCAGAGAAATGAGGTAAAAGCTGTGCTAAAAAGGTGGGTTTTTATTCCCTCTTAAAATGGTCGACCGACTGTGGTGCTCTAAGATGGTCGGGAAGAGCGTTCCAAAGTTCGGGAGCGGTCGAGCAGAAAGCCCGGCGGCCCATAGATTGTAACTTTGTCTTGATGGGTTTGAGCAGGTATAAGAATATAATTCAGAAAAACATATTGACTTTAGTATGACATTAGTACGTATTCCTTTTAAACTACTAGTCGGACAAGAACTGTTTGTTTTCATAAGGATTTTTTTTTTAAAGTGCAATAACAATTTGCATTTATTTAGGTCTTAAGTGCATGCACTTGTCGCCATCTTTATTTAAAAGGCATTAAAATCTGGTGGCCAGCCTTTGTGCAGGTCTGGCTACTTCTATATTGCTCTACAGAATCTAATAGCACCCTTGTGTCGGTTTTGTTATTGTTCATGGTCAATTTGTAAGTGAGTTTATATCATTGCTTTCCCTCAGGTGACGACAGACCTCCATCAGGTGCTGGCAAACAAAGGGTACGTGTTGGAGTGTCGCGGGGTTGTTAAGGTCAAAGGTAAAGGCGAAATGACAACCTACTTCCTGAATGACGGACCGCCTAACAGTTAGCAGCCATGGCAAGAGCAGGTGCCCCTGCATGGACATCCACTGAGTGAAGACTCACGGGGTGAGCAAATGGCAAAAAAAAAAAAAAAACTATAAACGCCAAGCAATCCCAAGCAAGGAAGTGAGGGGAAAGTTTTAAGATTTTCAATGGAGCTATGTTCCTGAAGTGAGGAAAATGTTCTCATTTGACAGCCATTTTGGTGCAAGTGAAAAGGACGGGTGTTTTTCTCACGTTTAGCCTCCCTCTCAGGCTTCTTGAAAGATGCAAAGTCTGTTTATTTAAATCAACGCCTTTTAGCCTGTGTCAAAAGAAGATGTAACGCTGTACATAAGGCTACCTTCTTTTCCTTTGGTATTCTTAGTTTTTGTTTTACATGAATTGAGAACAGGTACTGGTATTTTCTTTCCAGATCATTTATTTGGATGTGCAAAAGATACTTTAAGTGTGACAACATTAAGTATGTGCACAAATATCCAGTGTGTTACACATGTGTCATGAATATATATATATATATATATATATATATATATATATATATATATATATATATATATATATATATATATATATACAATGAGGACTATATTGACCAAAGACTAAATACTAAAAGCAAGGCAAGACATGTTTGATATGTTCTCAGCAATGATTGCCGCCTGTTTTTAAGGCCTAAAGCGTCTGTCTTTTTGCCTAGCTGCTGGCAGTAAAGACTGCTTCATTGTTTTCATAAGATATGTAAAAAAAAAATATATATATATTTATTTTTGTCTGTCACTGTGGCAGCATTAACTTTAAATTATGATAGTGCCCTCAACTTTTAGATGACTAAAGACGACTACGGATGTTCTGATGAAGGCTATATTTGAAATCTAGCTTTGTATTTGTGTTCACTGAGGAGTACACGTAGCTCCAGTCGGGCTCAAGACAACACATTGGTTGATTCTTTGCTGGTTTAAGCCGTAACAGTATGTCAACTGCTCTCCTTTTTCAGAGAAGTATTTTTGGTGCAAACAGAAGGAACTTAGTTTGAAAGTTTGGGGAAGAGGGGATTTTGGATTTCAGCGCAGTGGTACCACAAAGCCTAATTCTTCTATGAAGAAGAACGAGATGAAGAGATGAAATATCAAATATATATATATATATATATATATATATATATATATATATATATATATATATATATATATATATACACATATATATATATTTGTTTTGACTGAATACTGTGCTTTGTAATCCTGAAGGGGCATAACTATTTTCACTGTGAGGTTTTAATTCTTCAGCCAAACTGCTTTCTTGCTAAGCATAATCGCTTTGAAGCATGTCTGATTGTGGTATTCTTTTTTTTTTCTTTTAACGTAAGGGTATTTTCTACCACTTCTGCATCCATCATTTGTATATTCTTAATGTTGGTATTATTATTATTATTATTATGATTAATTATAATGCTTATTATGATGATTCCGTTCCAGTGCAAAAGGATCAAAGACCAGCACGCTTTTCTCGTAAAGCGAAGGCTCACTGGTACTGACAGATGGACCACAGCTAATGAAGTCTGCTGTCCAGTCCTTATTGTACAATATAATATTGTTGCGATCGTGCACAGCAAGAAATAACTTAGCTGCCAGAAGGTGAAAGCTCTCATAAGCATAGGAATAAACATACATTTGAAGGATTCACTGTGCTTTTTTAAGTTATGACACTCCTGCAGTATTGTAAATCTCAGTCAGGCTTTTCGGCAATGTCATGTTTCCTGGTATTAAACCACTATGTGGTGAGTGGCTGAGAGCTAGGGTAGGAGAAAGGGGCACAGATTGTTTTCACAATCATTTCATCAGTTGTTGTTTTATTTTTTTCCAAAAGATTTGCGCTGATGACTGAGTTTGGTTGCCTTAAGTAAATATCAACATAATACAGGAACTGTGCCTGTCGGCCCTCTCTGGACTAAGCTGAAGGAAAGAAAGGAATAAGGGCTTGTCAACAATTTCATCTCGTCCACATTTTTTGCCATAAACAAAAGCACCGACTCGACTCTTTTGCCACACTGGACGGCGGCAAACACTTGATCACGTTCGTACCAAAGCCAGCTCACTGGTCCTTGCTTCGTGTTGACGTTTGCTCTCAGGTGTGGCAGAAGCACCAGAGGACAGCAATATAATGGAGATCACATGAACTGTGACCGATGAAGAGGGATTCCTTTATAGAATGGACACCTTTATAAAATGTGCATTATATGTATTCTATTTCCATTGGCTGCCCATGGACTTGTGTTCATTGTTAACTCTTGGGATGTTTTGGGGAAGCAGGAGAGGAAGGTTGCCTCCACACTACTGAAACAGTATTTTTGCTCAGGCCTGATGAATCCTTCAGTACTTGTTTTTGTTTCATTTGTATTTGCTCCGAGTGCAAAAAGGAGAAGAAGCGCTGAGGACTATGACAAAAAGAAAAATATAATTTCCCCTTGAAGAACGAAAATTAAAAAAAAGATTAATGGCTGACTAATATCCTTGTCTGTGTTCTATTTCTGCTGCAAAAATTTACATATTAACTCGGTTTATTTTTCCATTTATCTTGTGTTAAACGTGTCTGTGGATGTTCTCACTCATCTGGTTCTTGTATTTTTAGAGCATTCGATCGCACTGTCAACTGAACTGGACTGTTCAGTTTGTCTGAGAAGACGTTTAGCTTCTCAATCATCCAAGTAGTCTTCATCAGTTCATGCTCATAGACCTAGATTGGTCAGACCTAGTCTAGATGCTGGTGCCAAAGTCCCAAATATTTATCCTCCAAAAGGACGTGTGCATGCACAGGCGAAGATGGTTCCGTCATAAAGACTTTTCCCTTTTTCACTAGAATAGGGCGAAACCATCCTTGCCTGTGCACACCCTTCTCTTGTTGCAGGATAAATAGTTGGGGCTTTGGCAGCAGGATTTGGACTAGAACAGTGGTTCTCAAACTTTTCACCACCACCTCCGAAAACACTTTCCAAGTATCACCATAATGACCAACATTAAAATACAGTAGCATAGTAGGCCTTAGTATTCATTAAAACAAGGCGGATGTTTTATTTAACAAGTATATTTCATATTTTTGACCACTGTAACAGTCTGAACAGTAACCCTGTGTTTGAATATAGGACAATAAAACACTGTACTTTAATCAAGTGATTATTTGGCGTACCACTAGATGAAGCGTAAGCATACTACAGCTTTTATATGTATGTATATATATATATATATATATATATGTAAAAATGAGCCTAGCGTGGAAGCTAACAGGTTCAGAGCAGGAAACAAAAGTTGTCATCTGTTGTATGAAAACAAACTAGGAAGCCAGACCGACCCACTGGCAAGGCAGGCTTAAATAATGTAGTTGATGGCTAACAGGTGCGTGTCCGGAAACACACGCGACAGGTGAAAACAATAAGCAGCCATGGCAACAAACTCAGGTGCACAAAACTAACAGGAAACACAAGTGCCTTGAAAACGTAAACAGAAATATGATCCGGGCAGCGGAGCATAACACTTGATTTATTTGTATGTCACATTTTTATATTTTTAAATTGTATTTGTATATATTTTTAAATCTCAAAAATATATTTGTAATACGCGTTTATTGATACAAATTATTTATTTATTTGTATATCACATTTGTATTTGTATATTTATTAATATATGCATATGTATTAATATCATATTGATATATATAAGTTGATGTGAGACAATTCTACTTCCATAATGGACAGTTGTGTAAAATTTTAATAAGGCAATTATACGTTTGTATTCCTATATATATTCTCTTTTCTTTTGTGGCCCTCAATGAAAACAAGTTAGACAACCCTGGTAGTGCATCATGTATAAAGTTGTGTGCATCCCCTTTTATATATATATATATATATATATATATATATATATATATATATATATATATATATATATATGTATGTGTGGGAAAAAAAATCACAAGACTATTTCATCTCTACAGGCCTGTTTCATGAGGGGGGTACCCTCAATCGTCAGGAGATTTTAATGGGAGCATTCGCATACCATGGTTTATATAGGGCACAGAGTGGGTGGGTACAGGCTGGCCTAGGGGCGTGGTGATTGGTTCATGTGTTACCTAGGAGGTGTTTCCGTCTATGGCGGCATGTTGTTACAATTTCGCTGCGCTTGTTGAGGGATGACAGGTCTGGACGGTAGATAATAAACAGTTTCTCTTTCAAGCATAGGTTGCATCTTTTATTACCACTATTGTAAGGTGTGCTATATGCAAGAATTTGCCATGTTATTGAATATTCAACATTATTGTCTTTGAGGTCCCAAATGTGTTTGCTGAGTTCTGTGGTATTTCGCAGGTTTTTGTTCCTGAAAGAAGCCTTGTGGTTGTTCCATCTGGTTTTGAATTCACCCTCGGTTAATCCTACATATGTGTCGGATGTGTTAATGTCCTTGCGTATTACCTTAGATTGGTAGACAACTGATGTTTGTAAGCATCCCCCGTTGAGGGGGCAATTAGGTTTCTTTCGACAGTTACATGCTTTGTTGGTTTTGGAGTCGTTCTGACTGGGGGTCGACGGCTCATTTGCAATTGTTTTGTTGTGGTTTGAGATGATTTGTCGTATATTGTTCATGCAGCTGTAGCTCAATTTGATGTTGTTCTTGTTGAATACTTTTCTTAGGTTGTTGTCTTTGGGAAAGTGTTTGTCAATCAGGTTGAGGAATTTGTGTCCAATGTTCGTTGAGACGTTTTTGCTGTATGGGGGGTTGTACCAGATGATGCCGTTTCGTTTTCTGTTCTTTTTTGGCTGGTTTCCTGGCGTGGGTTCATAGGTGAGGGTGAAATTGTATCTGCTTTTTGGTACGGGGGGGTTGCTTGGTCAAATTCAGCTTTGCTAGATGACAGCATCGATAGCCTTTTATTGATTCCGGTGGGTATTCTTTTTGTGGTGGTGGGTGGATGGTTGCTGTCGTGGTGCACGTATTGGAGTGTTGTGTTGGGTTTCGTGAATGGTTGGTAGCTGTTATTTCTCAGGTTGAAAGTGACGTCAAGAAAGTTGACGGTTTGCTTGTTGGCTTCAATCGTGATCCGTAGGCCGTTCTCTTTGAAAATTTGGCATATGCGCTTCTTGGTATTCTCGCTCCATGCCACGCCGCATTAACGCAGTAATTGAGGCAAAAGGAGCTCCAACCAAGTATTGAGTATTGTACATGCTCATATTTTTCATTTTCATACTTTTCAGTTGGCCAACATTTCTAAAAATCCCTTTTTTGTATTAGCCTTAAGTAATATTCTAATTTTGTGACACACGGAATTTTGGATTTTCATTTGTTGCCACTTCAAATCATCAAAATTAAATGAAATAAACATTTGAATGCATCAGTCTGTGTGCAATGAATAAATATAATGTACAAGTTACACCTTTTGAATGCAATTACTGAAATAAATCAAGTTTTTCAAAATATTCTAATTTACTGGCTTTTACCTGTATGTTGCATGATGAGATGGTATGCAGTAGATACATCACTTCTGTCAAAAATGGCAAGGAGGAACACATGTAAGAAATATGAAGTGTTTGATTGATGCACATTCTTTCCAGGCTTCACAAACCACACATCTGGCCCCAGAGCCTTTACTTTGGCACCTGTGCCATAAGGGGTTATCACAGTGAGTCAATCGCATGATTTAATTTCCATTTATCTGGGCTTGGCACATCTCCAATGTCTGGATCACTGCAGAATGATCTAAAAGTGTATTTTAAGGGGCCAAGGACATCACAGTTTTGTATGATGTGCCAGGAATGTTTACCTAACATCAATGACGCGCATGTCAAAAGCTTAATGTCAGAAATTTAGGACAAATGCATTCCATCCATTTTCTACCGCTTTTTTTAGGACACATGTATTGTGTAAAACAATGATATAGTTGGCAGTCTTACAGAGAGAGACAGGAAACAGACTCAGAGACTCTCATTTTGCAACGTTTGTTTTGACTGCCAAAATTCCTATTCCTTGATTGTTAAACAGTATGCAATCACAATCTCGCCTCATCAAATCTTTGCCAACTGCAAGCCACAACCAAAGTGGTGGAGATTTGTTTATTTTGGTTTCATATGAAATGTCATTGTCGTATACTATACCGTGTACTATTTTCTTATATGATCGTGAACTAGCATGTGTTTGTATTTGGTCCCAGAATCCTTGAGAGGATTATTCTACTAAGGAAATATGCCCTTAGATAGTTTCAAAAGTGCACATGTCCATCACAAGCTCTCCAGAGAGTGGTGGATCTTACCACCACAGGAAATTGGAATCCTACAGGAATGCAGGTTTAGATTTTAAGAGGAAGTGTAAAGACATTAGCAACATCTGGTAGGAAGCCCCCACCAGTAGGAGTAGAGGATAGGGGTCGAAGGTCACCCGACTCACACCGATCAGAGGAAATAGATTTACTGGCCAAGCAACAAATTGGGCTTTGTCCAGACTGGCCGGTTCCAAGGCTAGAGGTACGAAGAGTGTAAAAGGTATTTAAGGACAGTAGTCCAAGAGGACAACAGAAGAGTAATCAGGCCCATACTCTTTCTCCTGGGAGCTGCAGTTCCAGTCTGAGGCTCGCTGAAACAAATAAAGCTTTTTGTTCGACGATTCCTCGTTGGCGTCATCTTGGCTCATCACCCATCACACAACCATCAAATATACAACAACATAATAACATTTCATTATTTGACATTTTACATGTGCTTATTAACGCAAAACGTGCACTGTTTGCATCAAAAAATATTCGCTAGACATCAATATTTCAAGTCAAATTTGAAAGCACGTTTCAATTAATCCTGCAGGTGGCAGCAATATCCACCTGCAGTATTTGGCATGCAGGCTGACTTGACAATGACCTTCCTAAACTCCCTTTCTGTGTATTTTTTTTTTAATGTGAATCAACATGGTATATCTTTGGTTGCTTTGTACAATTGTTTGTCAAATGTAAAATAAGCTTTTTTTTTTATTTACTTTCTACAGTAACCATATCAGTGGTGTATATCCAGTCGTCCCTCGCCTATCGCTCTTCCAAGTTTGCGGATTTACTATCACAGATTTTTTTTTTTGTTTTTTAAAGGCATATGCCTAACTATTTTTGGCCTAAAATAAGCATTTTTAAGCACCAACATTGCTAAAATAATTCAACCAATCAGAGCATACTGTGCCACTGATTGGCCCAACCTCAGGCAGCATGACTATATTGGAATAAATGAGTGTGAAGGTGACTATGTAGGTGTTATTTCATGTATAGAGGGCTCTCATAATGTTGAAAACCATATTTAAAATGTAAAAAAAAAACAAGTATGCTCCATCCAGGAAAATATGTGATTTATAATTGATCATTCCTATACTCAGTGGAAATTAATTTACCACATTCAGGCCCGTAACCATTTAATAGTGATAAACGAGTGATGACTTTCGTACTTTTTCCATTGGGGGTTGCATACTTAAACATTGGAGCAAGTTAAGGACTTATTTTGACAGCAGGCAAAATGGAGGTCAAATGTATTTATTAACAGGAAATGAATAAATAGTATTGCCGGGTTGTGCACAGGAAGTAAAGGGGAAGACTATGCACGTTTTGGGGAAAGGTAAAGCAAAAAGCAATGACGTGTGTGTGTGTGTGTGTGTGTGTGTGTGTGTGTGTGTGTGTGTGTGTGTGTGTGTGTGTGTGTGTGTGTGTGTGTGTGTGTGTGTGTGTGTGTGTGTGTGTGTGCGCATTTTCTCAACCTGTTTTACCGGTGTGGCAGCAAGGACATGTGACAAACTCCAAAACCAGTGAAGTTGGCACGTTGTGTAGATCGTAAATAAAAACAGACTACAATGATTTGCAAATCCTCTTTAACCTATATTCAATTGAATAGACTGCAAAGACAAGATACTTAACGTTCGAACTGAGAAACGTTATTTTTTGCAAATATTAGCTCATTTGGAATTTGATGCCTGAAACATGTTTCAAAAAAGCTGGCACAAGTGGCAAAAAAGACTGAGAAAGTTGAGGAATGCTCATCAAACACTTATTTGGAACATCCCACCGGTGAACAGGCTAATTGGGAACAGGTGGGTGCCATGATTGGGTTTAAAAGCAGCTTCCATGAAATGCTCAGTCATTCACAAACAAGGATGAGGCGAGGGTCATCACTTTGTGAACAAATGCGTGAGCAAATTGTTTAAGAACAACATTTCTCAACAAGCTATTGCAAGGAATTTAGGGATTTCACCATCTACGGTCCGTAATATCATCAAAAGGTTCAGAGAATCTGGAGAAATAACTGCATGTAAACAGCAAGGCTGAAAACCAACATTGAATGCCTGTGACCTTCGATTCCTCAGGCGGTACTGCATCAAAAACCGACATCAGTGTGTAAAGGATATCACCACATGGGCTCAGGAACACTTCAGAAAACCACTGTCAGTAACTACAGTTCATCGCTACATCAGTAAGTGCAAGTTAAAACTCTACTATGCAAAGTTAAAGCCATTTATCAACAACACCCATAAACACAGCCGGCTTGGCTGGGCCCGAGCTCATCTAAAATGGACTGATGCAAAGTGGAAAAGTGTTCTGTGGTCTGACGAGTCCACATTTCAAATTGTTTTTGGAAACTGTGGATGTTGTGTCCACAAGAACAAAGAGGATAAGAACCATCCGGATTGTTATAGGCGCAAAGTTGAAAAGCCAGCATCTGTGATGGTATGGGGGTGTATTAGTGCCAAAGACATGGGTAACTTAAACATCTGTGAAGGCACCATTAATGCTGAAAGGTTTTGGAGCAACATATGTTGCCATCCAGGCAACGTTATCATGGACGCCCCTGCTTATTTCAGCAAAACAATGCCAAGCCACGTGTTACATCAACGTGGCTTCATAGTAAAAGAGTGCCAGTACAAGACTGGCCTGCCTGTAGTCCAGACCTGTCTCCCATTGAAAATGTGTGGCGCATTATGAAGCCTAGAAGACTGTTGAACATCTTAAGCTGTACATCAAGCAAGAATGGGAAATAATTCCACCTGAAAAAGTTAAAAAATGGGTCTCCTCAGCTCCCAAACGTTTACTGAGTGTTGTTAAAAGGAAAGGCCATGTAACACAGTGGTAAAAATTCCCCTGTGCCAACTTTTTTGCAAAGTGTTGCTGCCATTAAATTTTAAGTTAATGATTAGTTGCAAAAAAAAATAGTTTCTCTTTTCGAACATTAAATATCTTGTCTTTGCAGTCTATTCAATTGAATATAAGTTGAAAAGGATTTGCAAATCATTGTATTCTGTTTTTATTTACAAATTACACAACGTGCCAACTTCACTGGTTTTGGGTTTTGTATTTGAACACACAGAAGTGAAGACACACACCTCTTCTTAAACGTCCGCCTCAATGTGCTAATCCACCACTCCTTCCTCACAGAAGTGACTTTTATTACGAACGCTTCTGCAGACACACATGTCTTAATAGGCTTAATGGGCTTTAATCCTAAACAATTATGTCATTAAGTATTGTGATTAAATGGTACAACTACATTTTGTACATGGAGGAGATGCTGATGAGTTGATTTCACATTGGACAATAGCAAGACGGGGTCCAAATTGCAACAGTCAACATCAGTAACTCAACTTCTGGTGTTACAACACCGTCTATGAGGAAATACTTCATTTCCTCGTCAGTTTCTTGTCAAGCCTGTACTGCAGTTTCCAAAAGGAAGAAACATCAGAATGATACTGTGGGTTTCAGGCTCACCGTGCATTTGATGGCCACTTGCTGGAGGCTAAGAAGCAAATCCGGCATTGGATTTTTTTTAAACAGGGATACATTTGTTCATTTTATTCCCCTAATTCAAATTGGTTCCATCCATGCCAAATATTGAAAGCATGTCCACGCTGTGTGCGGAACTGCTGGACTCAAAGTCCCTGTGTCATACATGTGTTAATTGTGTTACACAAATGTAATCAAACGAATCATCCAATTAATGTGTTCATCTTGACCTTATTAAAAGTTAAGAACTATTTTACTGTAATGCTGGTGGTTATCTAAACAGATCACCATCTAAAATGAATGCATGATGTTTTGTTGGAATTGGGGGTTAAATCACCAAAAATGATTCCCGGGCGCGGCCACCGCTGCTGCCCACTGCTCCCCTCACCTCCCAGGGGGTGAACAAGGGGTTGGGTCAAATGCAGAGGACACATTTCACCACACCTAGTGTGTGTGTGACCATCATTAGTACTTTAACTTGAACTTGATAATTCCCTTGTGTCTGCATTAAAGGTTCTACGAAAAGCTGCTTAGTAGATTTAGGAAAATCCTATTAGCAGACAGAGCTCCAGGAGGTTCTACTTAGCGCTCGATTCAACTTTACTATCAATTTCACCTGACTGAGTCAGTATTTTTTTCATTAGTTACTTTATGTTTTTTGTTACTTTTGCATATTGCACATATTGCGTTTTTAGTTACGTCATAAATATAAAAATGAGGGCGGACAAAAAAAAAAAAGTTAACTCATGTGATTAATCACAAAAAAATTAACCTGCACGCAAGTTATTCTGACAGCACATTATCCTTTACCTTGCAGAGGGAATTGCACTTTTTTTTGCCTATAAGTCCCAATCCTAATGAGAGACAATAACCTGGTTCCTACACACCGGAGCTCTTGTAAAAAGAGCTCAGCAGCGCATGCACTTTTTGCGTCGGATGAAAAGAGCACAGCTCCCTCCCCCCATTCTCACCACGTTCTACTGACCAACTGCATCTCTGTCTGGACTGGAGCCTGCAGTGCCTCAGACTGGAAGTCTCTCCAGGGAGTGGTGAGGACGGCGGAAAAGATCATCAGGACTCCTCTTCCTCCTATCCAGGAGATCGCAAAAAGCCGCTGCCTGACCAGGGCTCAGAAAATCTGCAAAGACTCCTCCCACCCCCACCAAGGACTGTTTTCACTGCTGGACTCTAGAAAGAGGTTCCGCAGCCTCCGAAGCAGAACCTCCAGGTTCTATAACAGCTTCTTCCCTCAGGCCGTAAGACTCTTGAACGCATCATAATTAAATTATCCCCTCAACTCCCCCCAAAATGGATTAACTTGCTGGAATAAAAAAGACAATATAACATACATCCATAAACGTGGACGCATGTGAAAAAGTGCAATATATTTATCTGTACAGTAGCCTATTTATTTATTTATTTATATATGCACCTTATTGCTTTTTTATCCTGCACTACCATGAGATTATGTAACAAAATTCCGTTCTTATCTGTGCTGTAAAGTTCAAATTTGAATGACAATAAAAAGGAAGTTTAAGTCTAAGTCTAACACACGTCTTTTTTTTTTTGCATTCTAACTTGTAAATACTCCTCTCTGAGCTGCCACCTTACCGTGGTAGAGGAGTTTGCGTGTCCCAATGATCCTAGGAGCTATGTTGTCCGGGGGCTTTATGCCCCCTGGTAGGGTCTCCCAAGACAAACTGGTCCTAGGTGAGGGATCAGACAAAGAGCAGCTCGAAGACCTCTATGACGAATACAAATAAAGGACCCAGATTTCCCTCGCCCGGACGCGGGTCACCGGGGCCCCCCTCTGGAGCCAGGCCCGGAGGTAGGGCACGATGGCGAGCGCCTGGTGGCCGGGCCTGTCCCCATGGGGCCCGGCCGGGCACAGCCCGTAGAGGCAACGTGGGTCCCCCCTCCAATGGGCTCACCACCCATAGCAGGGGCCATAGAGGTCGGGTGCAGTGTGAGCTGGGCGGCAGCCGACGGCAGGGCACTTGGCGGTCCGATCCTCGGCTACAGAAGCTAGCTCTTGGGACGTGGAACGTCACCTCGCTGGGGGGGAAGAAGCCTGAGCTAGTGCGCGAGGTTGAGAAGTTCCGGCTAGATATAGTCGGACTCACTTCGACGCACAGCAAGGGCTCTGGAACCAGTTCTCTCGAGAGGGGCTGGACTCTCTTCCACTCTGGCGTTGCCGGCAATGAGAGGCGACGGGCTGGGGTGGCAATTCTTGTTGCACCCCGGCTCAGAGCCTGCACGTTGGAGTTCAACCCGGTGGACGAGAGGGTAGCTTCCCTCCGCCTTCGGGTGGGGGGACGGGTCTTGACTGTGGTTTGCGCTTACGCGCCAAACCGCAGCTCAGAGTACCCACCCTTTTTGGATTCGCGCGAGGGAGTACTTGAGAGTGCTCCCCCGGGTGATTCCCTCGTTCTACTGGGGGACTTCAATGCTCATGTTGGCAGCGACAGTGAAACCTGGAGAGGCGTGATTGGGAAGAATGGCCGCCCGGATCTGAACCCGAGTGGTGTTCTGTTATTGGACTTTTGTGCTCGTCACAGATTGTCCATAATGAACACCATGTTCGAACATAAGGGTGTCCATATGTGCACTTGGCACCAGGACACCCTCGGCCGCAGTTCCATGATCGACTTTGTAGTTGTGTCATCGGATTTGCGGCCTCATGTTTTGGACACTCGGGTGAAGAGAGGGGCGGAGCTTTCAACCGATCACCACCTGGTGGTGAGTTGGCTGCGATGGTGGGGGAGGATGCCGGACAGACCTGGCAGGCCCAAACGCATTGTGAGGGTTTGCTGGGAACGTCTGGCAGAATCTCCTGTCAGAGAGAGTTTTAATTCCCACCTCCGGAAGAACTTTGAACATGTCACGAGGGAGGTGCTGGACATTGAGTCCGAGTGGACCATGTTCCGCGCCTCTATTGTCGAGGCAGCTGATTGGAGCTGTGGCCGCAAGGTAGTTGGTGCCTGTCGTGGCGGTAATCCTAGAACCCGTTGGTGGACACCGGCGGTGAGGGATGCCGTCAAGCTGAAGAAGGAGTCCTATCGGGTTCTTTTGGCTCATAGGACTCCTGAGGCAGCGGACAGGTACCGACAGGCCAAGCGGTGTGCGGCTTCAGCGGTTGCGGAGGCAAAAACTCGGACATGGGAGGAGTTCGGGGAAGCCATGGAAAACGACTTCCGGACGGCTTCGAAGCGATTCTGGACCACCATCCGCCGCCTCAGGAAGGGGAAGCAGTGCACTATCAACACCGTGTATGGTGAGGGTGGTGTTCTGCTGACCTCGACTGCGGATGTTGTGGATCGGTGGAGGGAATACTTCGAAGACCTCCTCAATCCCACCAACACGTCTTCCTATGAGGAAGCAGTGCCTGGGGAATCTGTGGTGGGCTTTTCTATTTCTGGGGCTGAGGTTGCTGAGGTAGTTAAAAAGCTCCTCGGTGGCAAGGCCCCGGGGGTGGATGAGATGCGCCCGGAGTTCCTTAAGGCTCTGGATGCTGTGGGGCTGTCTTGGTTGACAAGACTCTGCAGCATCGCGTGGACATCGGGGGCGGTACCTCTGGATTGGCAGACCGGGGTGGTGGTTCCTCTCTTTAAGAAGGGGAACCGGAGGGTGTGTTCTAACTATCGTGGGATCACACTCCTCAGCCTTCCCGGTAAGGTCTATTCAGGTGTACTGGAGAGGAGGCTACGCCGGATAGTCGAACCTCGGATTCAGGAGGAACAGTGTGGTTTTCGTCCTGGTCGTGGAACTGTGGACCAGCTCTATACTCTCGGCAGGGTCCTTGAGGGTGCATGGGAGTTTGCCCAACCAGTCTACATGTGTTTTGTGGACTTGGAGAAGGCATTCGACCGTGTCCCTCGGGAAGTCCTGTGGGGAGTGCTCAGAGAGTATGGGGTATCGGACTGTCTGATTTTGGCGGTCCGCTCCCTGTATGATCAGTGTCAGAGCTTGGTCCGCATTGCCGGCAGTAAGTCGGACACGTTTCCAGTGAGGGTTGGACTCCGCCAAGGCTGCCCTTTGTCACCGATTCTGTTCATAACTTTTATGGACAGAATTCTAGGCGCAGTCAAGGCGTTGAGGGGATCTGGTTTGGTGGCTGCAGGATTAGGTCTCTGCTTTTTGCAGATGATGTGGTCCTGATGGCTTCATCTGGCCAGGATCTTCAGCTCTCGCTGGATCGGTTCGCAGCCGAGTGTGAAGCGACTGGGATGAGAATCAGCACCTCCAAGTCCGAGTCCATGGTTCTCGCCCGGAAGAGGGTGGAATGCCATCTTCGGGTTGGGGAGGAGACCCTGCCCCAAGTGGAGGAGTTCAAGTACCTCGGAGTCTTGTTCACGAGTGAGGGAAGAGTGGATCGTGAGATCGACAGGCGGATCGGTGCGGCATCTTCAGTAATGCGGACGCTGTATCGATCCGTTGTGGTGAAGAAGGAGCTGAGCCGGAAGGCAAAGCTCTCAATTTACCGGTCGATCTACGTTCCCATCCTCACCTATGGTCATGAGCTTTGGGTTATGACCGAAAGGACAAGATCACGGGTACAAGCGGCCGAAATGAGTTTCCTCCGCCGGGTGGCAGGGCTCTCCCTTAGAGATAGGGTGAGAAGCTCTGTCATCCGGGGGGAGCTCAAAGTAAAGCCGCTGCTCCTCCACATCGAGAGGAGCCAGATGAGGTGGTTCGGGCATCTGGTCAGGATGCCACCCGATCGCCTCCCTCGGGAGGTGTTTAGGGCACGTCCGACCGGTAGGAGGCCACGGGGAAGACCCAGGACACGTTGGGAAGACTATGTCTCCCGGCTGGCCTGGGAACGCCTCGGGATCCCCCGGGGGGAGCTGGACGAAGTGGCTGGGGAGAGGGAAGTCTGGGCTTCCCTGCTTAGGCTGCTTCCCCCGCGACCCGACCTCGGATAAGCGGAAGAAGATGGATGGATGGATGGATGGAACTTGTAAATAAAGGCAAATAATAGGCTTACAATAGAGCCGATGGGAGCCATGACGTCATTGCGTCTTAAACCCACCAAAAAACATCTAAAAACGACCAACTATTCTCCATTTACCTTTTGTGACCTAAATATTAACCAAGTGTAAGAGATTTTGTTATTCTAAGCGCTAATGTTAAGGACATACATTTAGCGGTGCATTGATCCTTATACTGCTGTATTGACATCATCAGCTAGGGATCTGCTCTCTTGCTTCTGACCTGACGGTTAATTCTAGATTATAAATCATGCCTCCCACCCGGATAGTGGAAGAATGTGGACATAAACCGAGAAATTGGCTCACTTTGACAGCCAATTTAGACCCAGGAATGGTTATCGCATGCTTAAAATGACCAAAGTGGGTAAATATCACATCCATCCCTCCATACATTTTCTACCGCTTAATCCCTTCGGGGTCGCGGGGGGCGCTGGATCCTATCTCAGCTACAATCGGGCGGAAGGCGGGGTACACCCTGGACAAGTCGCCACCTCATCGCAGGGCCAACACAGATAGACAGACAACATTCACACTCACATTCACACACTAGGGCAAATTTAGTGTTGCCAATCAACCTATCCCCAGGTGCATGTCTTTGGAGGTGGGAGGAAGCGGGAGTACCCGGAGTGAACCCACGCAGTCACGGGGAGGACATGCAAACTCCACACAGAAAGATCCAGAGCCCAGGATTGAACCCAGGACTGCTCAGGACCTTCGTATTGTGAGGCAGACGCACTAACCCCTCTCCCACCGTGCTGCCCGTAAATATCACGTTATTATGACAGTGACGTGCGGTGAGGTTGATGGCTGGTGAGGCACTGACTTCATCACAGTCAGATTTACAATCATATGAACCCTAAAGAGTATCGTATTCACCATTTGATTGGCAGCAGTTAACGGGTTATGTTTAAAAGCTCATACCAGCATTCTTCCCTGCTTGGCACTCAGCATCAAGGGTTGGAATTGGGGGTTAAATCACCAAAAATGATTCCCGGGCGCGGCGCCGCTGCTGCCCACTGCTCCCCTCACCTCCCCTCACCTCCCAGGGGGTGAACAAGGGGATGGGTCAAATGCAGAGGACAAATTTCACCACACCTAGTGTGTGTGTGACAATCATTGGTACTTTAAATTGAACTTAACTCTACCATACAGGGCTGATTGGTGGATTGCTGCGGAGATGGTTGTCCTTCTGTAAGGTTCTCCTCTCACCACAGGGAGTACTTATGTACAAACCCTGTTTCCATAAGAGTTGTGAAATTGTGTTAGATGTAAATATAAACGGAATACAATGATTTGCAAATCATTTTCAACCCATATTCAGTTGAATATGCTACAAAGACAACATATTTGATGTTCAAACTGATAAACATTTTTTTTTGTGCAAATAATCATTAACTTTAGAATTTGATGCCGGCAACACGTGACAAAGAAGTTGGGAAAGGTGGCAATAAATACTGATAAAGTTGAGGAATGCTCATCAAACACTTATTTGGAACATCCCACAGGTGAACAGGCAAATTGGGAACAGGTGGGTGCCATGATTGGGTATACAAGTAGATTCCATGAAATGCTCAGTCATTCACAAACAAGGATGGGGCGAGGGTCACCACTTTGTCAACAAATGCGTGAGCAAATTGTTGAACAGTTTAAGAAAAACCTTTCTCAACCAGCTATTGCAAGGAATTTAGGGATTTCACCATCTACGGTCCGTAATATCATCAAAGGGTTCAGAGAATCTGGAGAAATCACTGCACGTAAGCAGCTAAGCCCGTGACCTTCGATCCCTCAGGTTGTACTGCATCAACAAGCGACATCAGTGTGTAAAGGGTATCACCACATGGGCTCAGGAACACTTCAGAAACCCACTGTCAGTAACTACAGTTGGTCGCTACATCTGTAAGTGCAAGTTAAAACTCTCCTATGCAAGGCGAAAACCGTTTATCAACAACACCCAGAAATGCCGTCGGCTTCGCTGGGCCTGAGCTCATCTAAGATGGACTGATACAAAGTGGAAAAGTGTTCTGTGGTCTGACGAGTCCACATTTCAAATTGTTTTTGGAAACTGTGGAAGTTGTGTCCTCCGGACCAAAGAGGAAAAGAACCATCCGGAATGTTATAGACGCAAAGTTGAAAAGCCAGCATCTGTGATGGTATGGGGGTGTATTAGTGCCCAAGACATGGGTAACTTACACATCGGTGAAGGCACCATTAATGCTGAAAGGTACATACAGGTTATGGAGCAACATATGTTGCCATCCAGGCAACGTTACCATGGACGCCCCTGCTTATTTCAGCAAGACAATGCCAAGCCACGTGTTACATCAACGTGGCTTCATAGTAAAAGAGTGCGGGTACTACACTGGCCTGCCTGTAGTCCAGACCTGTCTCCCATTGAAAATGTGTGGCGCATTATGAAGCCTAAAATACCACAACGGAGACCCCCTGTACATCAAGCAAGAATGGAAAAGAATTCCACCTGAGAAGCTTAAAAAATGTGTCTCCTCAGTTCCCAAACGTTTACTGAGTGTTGTTAAAAGGAAAGGCCATGTAACACAGTGGTGAACATGCCCTTTCCCAACTACTTTGGCACGTGTTGCAGCCATGAAATTCTAAGTTAAATATTATTTGCAAAAAAGAAATAAAGTTTATGAGTTTGAACATCAAATATGTTGTCTTTGTAGTGCATTCAACTGATTATGGGTTGAAAAGGATTTGCAAATCATTGTATTCCGTTTATATTTACATCTAACACAATTTCCCAACTCATATGGAAACGGGGTTTGTACATGTAATTTTATTAGTTTATCATTTTTTATACATTTGCAAAAATAAAAACTGTTCACATCCTCATTATGGGGAATTATGTGTAGAATTTTGAGGACAAAATGGATGTGTTCCATTTTAGAATAAGGATGTAACATAACAAAATGTGAAAAAAGTGAAGCACTGTGCCAACACAGAAGCCAGAGGGTTCAATGAAAGAAATAGTGTACATGGAAACGAGACAAATCAATAGAAAATTCAAGTATATGCCCAAAAACAAAGCATATACATAAAATAGGTGGCTATATTTTTAATTTCTGAGTTTACATCATTTCATTTTTGTTGTGCAATACCTACCTGTCCATTTATCAGATTACCCACGAATTTCCTTCACCGGAGCGTGGGGGAAGAAGGTGCGGGGAGCGGTTGAGTGTAGCTCCGCCCCCTAGCGCGGTGGTGACGTCACTCTGCAGCGATGGGCAGTCGGACGAGCGCTGGTGAGTTTGCTCTCCCCGCCAATACAATCTCACACTCGTGCGCAGTCACTCCAACAAGGAAGTTGCCTCCCCGAGCTCGCACCGCCACGGCTCGGTGGAGTTTCTCCTGCGTATTTCCCCCTAGAAAGTGCCCCCTTGTTGTTGTTGTTGTGCCCGCTTGTCACGTTTTAACCGCCGGCGTGTCTTCTGGTAAACGGGTAAGTAAGTAGTGCTCTTTTTTTCTTTTTTGCTGTTCGACTTTAATTAGCGTGTGGCTAGCTAGGCGCTGTTTGCTAGCTTGGACGAGGAAGCTAATGTTGTCATAACAGCACGTGCAGCTAAGCGCTGATGATGACAGCGCGCTTTTTCTTCTTCGTCCACTAACAAGCCCTGCAATATATACCACACACCCTTTTAACTCCACTAACAAGCCCTGCAATATATACCACACACACTTTTAACTCCACTAACAAGCCCTGTAATATATACCACACACCCTTTTAACTCCACTAACAAGCCCTGCAATATATACCACACACCCTTTTAACTCCACCAACAAGCCCTGCAATATATACCACACACCCTTTTAACTCCACTCACTGTTTTATTCTGGATGATTATCTTGTGTGATGACTGTATTATGATGATAGTATATATGATAGTGTATATCTGTATCATGAATCAATTTAAGTGGACTTAAACAAGCTGAAAAACGTATTCGGGTGTTACCATTTAGTGGTCAATTGTACGAAATATGTACTTCACTGTGCAACCTACTAATAAAAGTCTCAATCAATCAATCAATTGACATCACTGGCTAGCTTCTCACAATTAGGCCGATCGTGCCGAGTTATGTTGTCAAGGTGCACAGTAGGGCGGAACGTTTGAGCCCCGCTGCTAAATAGGGGATTTAGTGCAGGATTTAACTAATATAATTATAGTTTGTCGCAGGCTATTTCTGTAACTTGTAGTGACCGTCTGACCCCAGTATACATGTTCTGTTTTGTTTGAAGAGCCCTAAATTACATAATTCTTTAAAAAAATGAATGTAGTCAATTCTGTGGAGTTGCACTGACTGAAATACTTCCTGCTTGGCAACAGTGGGACTACTGTTGACTTTTCACATATTTACTTCTCATCTTTAATAAGGAAGTGATTGTGAGCGTACATTCTTTGGCATAATTGTTTTGTATACCGCTTGTCTTTTATTAGGCTCATGAACAGTGTTGGGTTAGTTACTGAAAACCAGTAACTAGTTACAGTTAGGGATGATGCTCGAAACCGGTTTACGATAAGAAAAGAACCGATCTCACGTAGCTCAGTCATTTGTCTCAAGACAGCCATGACATTATGTTCTTTTGAGCACGACTGTATAGACACACAACCACTCACACGTTCATAATTATAGTACCATCTATGGACAATGTATAGTCTCTAAATTACCGGACATGCATGTTTTGGGGATGTCATCACAAACAAAAGTTGAGCATAAACTACACCTACATTGTTTGTTATTAAACCAAACACTTGCATTGAGGAAGTGTGTGTTTCAGAAGTATTATATTAATTGTGTAAACATACATATTTGCTTTTCCTACATAGCTGTGTTTTTTGACAGTTTTTGTCTTGTTTGATTTATTAAGTTGTGCAACAAGGTTTTATGTTCATATATGGCTTTGTTTGCTTTTTTTCATTTAGAGAAAATGAGCTCCATTCCCCTATCACGGTCGGAGGTGTTTGGGGAGCTGAGGAAGGATCTGCACGATGATCAAGAGTTCCGGCAATCCGACACACATATATTTATCATCATGGGAGCTTCGGTGAGAACTCGGGAGTGGAATTATTAAGTGTAATCAACCTTGCACTAATACCAATGACATCTGAACACATGGGGGTTAATCAAAGGGTTCTACATATGTGTTAGTTGCAGAACTGTAAAGAGACGGCAGCCCATGAAGAGATTACTATGCCATCTATCACAAAAACAGCAGTTTTGTCAGAATAGTCTCCAATAAAATAAGAGCAAAGAAAAATACTAGAGAATCTAAATGAAAAGATGTAAATTAAGGTAAAAAATCTGTAGTTTTTTCAAATAATGGCCTTTGCTTTTAAAGATGCATGCTACTGTTAATATCAAGATTCACTATGCGCTTAAGCATCTGCCTTCAAATAGAAAAAATATGATCCAAAATTATCCCATTCATCAATATTATCACCGTAATCCTCTTTGAATGTGCCAACATATCTAGATCACGGTCAATTGGTCTGCCTTTCACCATATTATGTAAGAGCTAAATAGTAGTTGTGCATTGGACTGCCTTTTGACAAACAACTTTTGGAAAAAACATCAGGTAGCTGTAGGAAAGCAATTTACAGTACAGAGAAACCCTGCATGTTCACAACTATCTATCCATCCATTTTCTACCGCTTGTCTCTTTTTGGGGTCGCAACTAAGCATTCTAAATCAAATTCGCAGATTATTGGTCAACAGTTTTTGTGTGAGAACGGCCCACTAGGCTTTTTTTGTTCATCTTCTTTTGCATCAAATGTCCTGAACTCCTAATTGAAACAAATAATTTTGTATGCTCAGTGATGCAAGCACAAATTGTGGAGATGTTGACTTTGTGCTGAGTGAGTTTGAGACCTCCTCCATCTGCCTTGTCTTTGTCTAGCCTGTATAAAGTGTGTTGTCACTATTCAAAAATATTGCAATAATTGCACATGACCTTATTTCAGGTAATGTTGAAAATGATTTCACCAAGCTTCTGCAAACAAATACTGCTCAGCCAGTGAATGTTTCAAAAGCAGCACTTTAAGGTTTGTCATGGTGATCCTTTCGATGCCTCAAATATATTTCCAATGGAGACACTTTTTTTTACTAAACCCTTTGATAATATGGATAAAAAGTCAAGCTTTACTTTTGTTTGAATCAAAATAAGTATAAGTGCCACCTGCTGGATTAAAGAGGAATCTCCATTTTGCTGCTTGTTTGATAGCCAGTAAAAAATCTTTGTGAGGGCCGCCAGTTAACTGATATTTAGTTATGAGTTTAGTTGACACTGTATATAGTAAACTTGAGTATGAAAGAAAACGTTCCACTAATTTTAAGAAAGCAATTTCCATTTCAGTTTCCACATTACAAACACTAGTACCGGTATGTATTTATTTCCTCCTTGGGGATGTCAGTACGTTTTTTCTCTTGCTCTGTTTGCTCTTGGGTGAGTTCTGTTGTTGCCATGTCGTTGGCTGTCAGCATTTCTCTTGCTAATAGCTAAGGGAGGGGCGGACTTAACCATGTGCTGTGTCACACAAGTTGAACATGTTTACTGATATTTCCTTCCAGCTCGTTTGTCCATCCACGTCATATCAAACTTAATTTTTAGAAATACATATGCTTTCCGTTAAATAATTCCATTAAAAAAAGCCTGAAATAATTAAGTTAGATTTCCAACTTTGTTTGAATATCTGGTTTATTTCCCACAAATTACTTTTCATGCCAGAGAATGATACATTACTGAAAAAACTAAGCACCTGTAAAATTTGGTGGACCAAAAATTATGATTCAGTCAAAAGTGAGCATTATTATATATTTTTGAAGTCATACAGATTGTGTATTAAATATCATCCAATACAATTGAGCAGGTGCACTGTATCTAATGTTATGGCTTGTTGTACTGTATTTGTGATTATTTGTATTAGTTAGACATGCTATAGTTTTAACAATTGAAATGTCACACTTAGTAGGTTATCGCTAAATTCTTACGTGCTATTATTTCGTCCATCGTCAGCAGTTTCCTTTTTAATATCCAAAATGTTTGCAGAACTTTTTTCTCTATTTTGCATCATTGTTTTTGAAGAAGTAATCACACGTGCCTGCACAATGAAATAGAAGCAGGGTGATGTTAATCATGTTACATAGAACCTATATTGCATTTTAAATTCTACTTGTGTATGGACCTGTAGGGAGATCTGGCCAAGAAGAAAATCTACCCAA